>NC_034179.2:75569020-75726520 GCF_002021735.2 Oncorhynchus kisutch | reverse complement strand
CTCGTGAACTCCGGCCTCTTTCTAGAGCTCCGACTTTTCCAGCCTTAAATTCACTGACGTCATGATTTGACCTACTATTTCTACGAGTTCCTAGTTATTTTGACCTCGGCATTATTATACCTCTGCCGTATCACCACGCTTAATCCGAAAATGTGGTTTGAGGCACTGTAAGGATGGTGTGACGCAATTGTGGAGTCTCCAGAGGCATGCAGAGGTCAAATTGAGTGGATGGTTGATTGGTTGACAGTAGATGGGGGGCAGTCCTAGAAAAACACAAACACACTTTCTTTACAACTTCCTTCAAATGCAAAAAATGTGTTAGCTCTGACTTCTGCGGAGGCCGCATCGCAGTAAATACTGTATTGTCAATACAGATGATTTATTGACAATGCAGCGCCTTTAATAAGCTCTCGTTTTTTGTCCGAGTTTCCAGTTGTCTTGAAAGGAACATTCTAAAGGCCAAAGTTTTTCCTAACCATAAAGCAGGCATAAGTTTTAGATGTATTTTTAGAAGAACATTCAAAAGCTATTATATTGTGACTAGTGGCCAAAGGCGAATGTAGACAAACCCCAACTACTAATATTAATGTTAATGTATTTACAAATTCCATGTATTATTATGAATTATTCAATAATTTAAAAGATGCTCTGTTAACTAATGAAGGTTGTTTAATGCGGATGTTTAGCATATGTAACGGATGTGAAACGGCTAGCTAAATAGCGGTTCAATTTGTGACGTCACTTGCTCTGAGACCTTGAAGTAGTTGTTCGGCTTTTGTGGAGCGATGGGTAACGATGCTTCGTGGGTGACTGTTGTTGATGTGTGCAGAGAGTCCCTGGTTCTCGCCCGGGCATGGGCGAGGGACGGTCTAAAGTTATACTGTTACACATAGGTAGACAAGAAATACAACATTAAAACATAAAGACATGTTACTACTGAGCTTGTAAGGTTTAATTCATCAAATGAACATGAAACTTCATATTTACTGTGGTAGAACTAGGTATCTAAATGGGTGTGTGTGAAATGTATACGATAATTGTATCAAATTTATCTTAGTAAAACAATAAAACTGGGTGAAAACATTGGGATCTATTGGAGCCTTTCCAACTCAACCCACAGCAGTGCCTTCTGCTGGCTGTGGATGACATTGCGTATGGCGAGAAGCAGATCCTCGGTGCAGCTCCAGGTGCTGGGTTCCAAAGTGTGGTAGAGTAGGGGCAGGGTCTCCAGCTGCTGCTCGTCCGCCTGACACACCTCCTCCATCACGCCATCCTCCCCTCGCCCGGTCAGCAACTTCCTGTCAATGGGGCAAAATAGGTTGACTTTGTAACTACGGTTTATAAATTGAATTAGAGAACATACAACTACAAAAATAGAATAACTTATGATCTAAAAGTGTATTGTAAACACACACAAATACAGATAGTCAGTCAGGCACCTACTTTAGCTTCTTGTGTTTTTTGTTCTTGGGTCGGATATTAATGACGATAGGGTAGACCCCCTGCCTCAGAAGGCCCTCCACACTACTCAGGCCTAGCTCCAACAGACAGTGCTTGTCCTGAGAGACAAGACACAGAAACCTATATGGGAAAGGTAACCCACTGGGCACAGACAGTTCAACCTCTAGTTTTGATTTACATTAGGTGTAGTTGTCAACTATCATGAATTCAATGTAAAATCAACCAAAAAAATGTCACCATGTCATTGGATTGTTGATGACTTTTTCAAATCCATTCAGTTTTCCACTTCGATTAAGCATCATTACATAACATTTTCTTGTTGAAATAGCGTGGAAGCAACATTTTGGGGCTCCCAAGTGGCGCAGCAGTCTAAGGCACTGCATCTCAGTGCTAGAGGCGTCACTACAGACCCTGTTTAGATTACAGGCTGTATAACATCTGGCCGTGATCGGGAGTCCCATAGGGTGGTGCACAATTGGCCCGTCGTCAGGGTTAGAGGAGTGTTTGGCCGGGGTAGGCTGTCATTGTAAATTAGAATTTATTCTTGACTGACTTGCCTAGTTAAAGAAAGGTTAAATAAAAAATACAAATTGACACAGTTTTTGCCCCATGGGATGTGTTTGTTTGTTTGTGTGTGTGTGATTGTGAGAGAGAGAGAGAATGAATGAAAGAAAGAGTGTATACCTGGCTTATTACATCCTGAATAGACTGCAGACTGATTCCAAGAGCCTGCTCTGGGGTGGAAGCATCTAGCAGGAAAACACTCTTATCATTTCTCTCTGTGGCCTGGATTAACTCTGAAAGACATCACTCCATGAGAAGCGGTAGAGGGGCAACATATCTACAAGTAATTACTTTAAAACACATCATGCAAGAAGGACAACAAGCATAGTGCTTCTGAAATTTGAGTGTGTAGTGACACTATGTAAATAACCATGGGTGTCTGCATGTGTGTGTGTACCTGGTTGGCAGGTGTTGAAGTCCAGTCCAGACTCTGCTGGCTGAAGCAGTCTCTCTATGAGGCCGCGAGAGAGCAAGGAGGGGGAGAAGATGACAGGCCGTTTGGTCATGACCTGTATTGGCTGGACCATACTGTAAGGAATCAGGTGCTCCTCATGACCTGAGCAAAGACACACACACACACACACACACACACACACACATTTAGGTTCATGCATTTTTATCTTACTATAGTCTTCAAAGGACAAACAAAAAAGATCAATAAAGTCATATGGGCGGAGCTTACGGTTGCTGAGTGTGTAAAGGACCTGTGGGGTGGAACCAATCCCACGACAGCTGGGGGGGACAGCCTTGACCAATCGTACACGCTCAGAGCCCTTCTTGGATACCTACAGGGAGGAATGGAGGAATCAGTAGTCTGGTTACCCTTGGTTACCAGAGATTCACACACAGTAGGGACAAGAGGAGACATACTTTTTTTTTGAAATCCTTCTGCTCCAGGGCTAAGGTACGTAACCTCACCAATAACAGTTGCTGGGCTCTGAGATAGAGAAATATGTAGGGGGAAACACATTTATCATTATGTGTCTTATGCAGTCTGTGAGTGCAGTCTAACAAAGCTAAATGTTTGCACAACTGTCTGTTATAGATTAATGGAACGTTTAATCTTCTTCTCATGCTTATTAAAATGTCTTACATTATATAACCCGTTCATTTGATCTCTGTCACAAAGGTGACAGTACGTGGCACCTCTCCCTTACCTGTTGTAATTGGGCATGACCCCCGCCTGCAAGGGCTTGGCTGTGCGGGGGTTCACCAGGGTGCAGCGCCACTGGTACTTCCCATTGTAACGGGTGTCAGTGACGTGTATTATGTCATCACAGTGCACCCCCAGACAGGGCAGGTCGCTATGAGGGTCCAGGTCCAGGTTGACGCGCACGTAGAAGGAGTCAGCACCGTAGAAGTTAGGAGAAGGGAGCTGGGCACATAACTTGGAGTAGGCTGAGAAGAGGAAAAGGGGTGGGCAGTTAGTTACACACACTCTATCATTTGAACTTTTTTGGTTCTATAAACAGTCTGACATCTGGATAAAGGCCAAGAAAGACCATTTACTATAAAGGTGTACTGTACTGAAAAAGCACATCAGTCAAGGAAAAGAACTGTAAAAGCTGTCTCAGAACTTCACCCCCTGTGTTGGTCTGGTGTTTGAGAGAAGAGGGCTCTGTCCACCACTGCAGAGAGAAGTGGGCCACCTCTCCAGTGCACTGGCCCATCAGCACACTGCCCCCACCAAACAGAACCTTCTCCAGCTGGACAGGGAGGAGAGAGACAGTTATACTCAGGCCTGTGTGGCTGTTTTTCTACTGTCTGCATGCCTTTGTTTCTCACCTCCAGTAACTCACTGCCCTCCTTCAGACCCCACTGCTCAGCAGGAGAACCAGCTCTGACGCTGCTAACAAAGATCCCTGTGAGGTTGCCCCCAATGATGGTGATGTCATCTGCCAGGCTGCCTCTTCCTCTTTTGTGCGTAGTGGGGGGACTTGGTACGGGGGACAGGGGCTCGAAACTGAAAGAGGAAGGGGAAAGAGAGATGGCAATTACACTTATCAGTATAGAGTTAAGATTATATCTCACACCATAAAGGGTTAGCAAGTGTACCTACACTACGTTGGATTAGCTGCCCTGATGTAGGCAGCACAGAGATGGAGACATACCAGAGACTGCTGTAGTTGGGTTTGTGAGGTGGGACAGGGGGCAGGTTGATGAGGTCAGGGGGGAAGAGGTGAGAATGCAGGGAGCTACAGGAGTTCGACAGGGAGACCTCACTCTGGACTCCTGAAACACAACATAATGAGACATCACTACACACATCTATACTTTGCCGGGGTTACATGTATTACAGGTAGCTACAGACTTAGACGGACATGAGGGTTGTACTGAACTAAACCAAACCTGTGAGGTTCTCATTCTCATCACTGCCCCAGGAGTCCAGGTCAAACCTGTAAAGGGATAAGATCACAATAGAGGACTTTTCATCATCATTTATTTAGTTTTGAATGCATTTCCAGCATAACATGGGATTTAAGAGAGTGATATCTCCATATCAGAGAATAATGTACAAGTTGATCTGCTATGGTATGACCATAGATATCCTATTAAATTAATAATAATTCTAATTCCTAATTCTATGGGTATGACATACTCTATGTTGACCCTGCGGTTGATGGAGTCCATACAGGGAGGGAAGGGGAAGATGGAGAGCCTGTTAACATCCCTCTCACTGTCCACTGTCTGTAAAACACACAGGACACAAACAAAAAGGGAAATAGAGAATTACTAAAGTATAGATGCAGGCCAACAATTTACACCTATTCATTGTCTCCAAGACAACTTGAAAAAGTTGATTAATTATTCAATAATCCACATATACTGTGTGTATTCACAGCTATACTGTTCAGTGAGAAAAATACATTTGTTAACATAATATAGATTAACGCAAGATGAGACATGATGCTTTGATATGTTGGCATGTCACAAAGTGTTGTGGAGTAATTCAACAACTCACTGCTGTCAAGAGATTCTCCTCTGAGTTTGAGCGGGAACCTGCAGACAAAAGAAAGTATTTAGAAGTCTAAGCCTATCCTCTCTCATCAAAGTGGTCAAAAAAAACAAACATTTGTTTTGGCCATGCCTATTTCTACCATGTCTTAATCAAACAGTAGTTGAAATAGAAGGGTTATCCTTCATCAGCTACAGTGGTGTAAAAATGTAGAATAAATAAAGCAAACATGAAAAAAAGAGGGATCAACTCAGGAATGCTCTTTTCTTCAACGCTATCCTTGCAAAACCCCAATCCCCTAATCCAGTGGTTCCCAACCTTTTTCCGTTACTCGACTACCAAGTATATTTTGCTCTACCCAGAGTACCCTTAAAGTACCCCCTGTGGATAGGCCAAGTACCCTTGGTTGGGAAACACTGCATTCATCTCAACTCTACCCCCTGTATATAGCCTCGCTATTGTTATTTTACTGCTGCTCTTTAATTATTTGTTACTTTTATTTCTTATTTTTGTTGGTATTTTTCTTAACTGCATTGTTAGTTAAGGGCATGTAAGTAAGCATTTTACTGCAAGGTCTGTTGTATTCGGTGCATGTGACAAATAACATTTGATTTGATTTGAAATATAGGCTTACCTTCGGAGTGGACATGGGTTTGGTCTGTAGAGGGAGACTGTAACACAGAAATGAAAACAGAGACATCATCAACATCTGTTCACTGAAAGGTATCCTACAGGTACCAACATGCTGACAGTTACACAAATTCCTCTCTGGCAACATCAATTCAGTTCAGTTCAAGGGGCTTTATTGGCATGGGAAACATATGTTAACATTGCCAAAGAAGTGAAGTAGGTAATAAACAAAAGTTAAATAAACAATACATAAAACATAATATCTCTAACTCTATGCAAAACAACAATGCAACCTAATTAGCACACAGGAGTTGCTTCACACTGATCTAAAAATAATATTCTCTGTAAGTAGACCATGAATAACCATGCCAAGTAAAAGTATCATTATTGTTACGGGGATCAGCTCAATGGTACCTACTTAAATACAACTCTGAATGAGTCAAATGAAAAGACGGGTTGGACAGCAACACTGCCACACTCCTCAAGGACTATTTATTACATGATTATGAAGAGATACATTTTGTGGCTGCTGTTGATCATAACACTATAATGTTGCTAATATTCTAGCTGCTGCCAACGAAGATGATAAGATGGCAATGAACTCTGACCTTGCAGAGCAGCTGGTGAGTGCCGTTGGGCAGAGGGCTGAGGTCTAGGGAGCAGCAGGGCCCGTAGCACTGGTCCTCGCTGCACAGAGACAGGTGAGACTAGGAGAGGGACAGAGAGACAATCACATTAGAAGAGTACAGGAGAAGGCTAACAGGTCCACACTGTAATTTGATTGTCATATTTTTGTGAGTGTGTGAAACTGTATGTCTGACAGAATAGGGAAAACACACTTGTGTTGTGCAAGTATAATCAAAAGTGTGTACACAGAATGTGTGTACATACAGTAGCTGAGACTCACACAGTGCATACAGGGGGAACTCTGCTCCCTGCTCCTGTCCTTCTCTTTCTCCAGCTCTCTCTGCTGCTGCTCTAGATTGGCCTGAAGCTCTGCGATGCGTTTACGCAGGCGGTTCTTGTCCAATAGGCAGTCAGTATACTCCAACTGCAGGCTGTCTCGACTGCGCAGAGCCTGAAGGATATATAGTATCAGAGGGAGGAGGAGAGAACGTGCTAGAGAGATGAGTTATGAGGAGACAGGCAGACACAGAGTGGGGGAGATACTGAGTAGTGGAAATACCTGCATGACTAGACAAAAATGATGTATTACGGTGAGTAATGGGGCAACTATGCAGAGAAAGGCCTTATATTATCCTGCAAAAAGGCCTCAAACTCAACACTCCAACCTCAATATTCCTCTGTGTCACGTTCTGACCTGAGTTCCTTTGTTTTGTCTTTGTTTTAGTATGGTCAGGGTGTGAGTTGGGGTGGGCAGTCTGTGTTATTTTTTCTATGATTTGGGATTTCTGTGTTTGGCCTGGTGTGGTTCTCAATCAGAGGCAGCTGTCAATCGTTGTCCCTGATTGAGAACCATACTTAGGTAGCCTGTTTTCATCCTTGAGTTGTGGGTGATTGTTTTCTGATTTGTGTATTTACCATACAGGACTGTTTCGTTCATTCTCGTTAATTTGTTTTTGTGTTCATGATAATAAATTATCACTATGGACACTTACCACGCTGAGCATTGGTCCTCCTCTTCTTCCACCACAGACAACCGTTACACTCTGTGCATGTTCATTCAGTGTCCAAACAGCCATGAACAATTTAAACCAACAGAAACAAAAACCTTACCATACATTGATTACTTGGTTCTAACCCGTATCCCTACTCAGACCTACTGACCTGGTCCCTCTCCTTCTCCAGCTCCATAATCTGGTTGAAGTAGGAAATGCTCCTTTTATGTTCCGTCTCCCAGTCCAGCTGCAGAGTCTTCACCTTCAGCTGCAGCTGCTCACACTGAGACTCCTGCTTCACAACACAACACACCATACAATCAAAGACAGAATAATACAATTGTGTTGATATACAAGAGGCGTGTTTTAACACTTTATGAAGCCTGAACAAAGACAACTTGAAAAACTGTCACCAGCTCAGTGACTTCTGAGAGTGAATAATGGGACAGAATGGCGTGAATAGGCCCTTTCTCTGCTCTCACCTTGTTCCTGAAATCCTCAGAGCTCTCCAGCTCTCCCTGTAGTCTGGCGATGTTGCCACACAGCTCGTGTCTCTGCTCTGCTGCCTCCCTGCGGTCCTGCTTCAGGATGTCCAACAGAGCCTGAGGTCAAAACGGAACAATACAAGAGTTGGAGCAGCACCGTCGGAGCGGGAAAACATCACAATCTCAGAGGGTGAATCAGATTCACTCTGAGTGGTGGCTCTACCTGTGTTTCAATGTGACCTGAATCAGATTCACTCTGAGTGGTGGCTCTACCTGTGTTTCAATGTGACCGGACTTCTGAATGTCAATGTGCTGCAGTGGCTCCTCCCTCTTCTCGGGAACAGCGGGGGCGTCGTTCGTCCGATGGGCGACACTCCTGTTCCTTCTGACTGGCGCAATAGAGACAGGACTACTGTCAGTCTCTTTCTCTGCCTCCATCAGTCTGATCTTCAGCTGCTCCATCTGTAGAAAAGGTTGAGTAAGAGTATTACAAGGGAATCCTACCAGGGAAATGCTTCCTATAAAGGCATGTCCCAACAGCTCTTTAAAAAAAATGTATACCCTCCATCCATCCTTTTATCTTTCACCAGCTGCTTTCTTCTGTCCCAGTCACCCTCCCTCTCCTTCAACAACCCATCAGACCCTTTGGCCCCCTCTCCTCTCTATACCTGTTCCAGTAGCTCTCTCTCACGTGCGGAGGCCTTGGCCTGATCCTCCAGGGCACGAGAGTATTTCACAGCCTGTTCCAGGTGCCTGTCCTTCAGCCGGCCCAGCTCCCTGCTGCCTGCCTCCCAGTCCTGACGCAGCCTGTGGGAGACACATTCAGCCAGCTCTCAGTACACTGGACATAGAAACTGTACATCCCTATTAAAAAAATGTATGACAGCCATGGACCATGGCTTATCACAAATGTAGTTTATGTATATAATTCCCAATGTTTCAAGTTCCAGTCTGAATACTGTCATTCACTTTGGGTGCAATGCACATTGTTGGGCCTTGTGGATAACAACCAGATGTCTGTGTGGTTTTACCTGTGAAGTTCAATTAATCAAACTTTAATGCTAGTGTCATTTGTCTCACAGTGCTTTAAGCCTTGTATGTGTGGTTCCGTGTGGTGTACTTCTCTATCTGCAGCCGGTCATGTCGTAAGTCCAGTGTCTTGCGTTCAGCCCGGCTGCGCTCCTCCTCGGCCACACGGCAACGCTGGGACAGGCGGCGCTCACACACGCGGCTCCCCAGCAGCTGCTCCCTCAGCTTACGCACCTCGAGCAGCAGGAACTGAGTCAGGCCCTCTGGACCCTCCTCATCTGGGGGGACACAGCAATGGAGGTAAATGGGGGATGGGGGAACACAGGTTATACAGGAGTGGAAGGGGGATATTTGGGGACAAATCCTCACCCAAGATGATGGAGCAGCGCTGGGTGGGCTGTTGTCCAGTGAGCTGAGTGTATTGCTCGGGGTGGTAGAACTCCAAAGACTCCATGAAGGCCTGCAGGCCACGCTGGCCCCGCCCATGCAGGATGTCAATCAATCGTCCTGATAAACAGTTAGGGACATCATTAAAGTTTATAAGACGAAGACGACAATACATCCTGAAGATGGAGACACTGTAAGTACTGTACTGACACAAGTGTGAAAGCTGCTCATGTTCCAGGTAATCCCTTTGTCATCTTTTCCTCTCTAACCTCATCTCTCTGTTTCTTCCTCTCTCCCCGTCTTTTTCACTCCCCATCTGTCTACCTCCTCCTTTATCTCTCCCTCTCCTTTACCTAGCTAGTGGCCACTCCTTCATTCCTTTCATCTTGATCTCCTGCCTCGTTACTCATACCTGTCTCCCCTCCCTCTGTCTCTCACTCCCCTCTTGCTATCCTTCCAAACCACCTTTTTCTCACACGGCACAAACCCCTACTTACCTCACTCTCTCCGACCTACCTCCTCTCTCCCTGCCTCCTCTCACTTACAGTTGAAGTCGGAAGTTTACATACACTTAGGTTGGAATCATTGAAACTCGTTTTTCAACCACTCCACAAATTTCTTGTTAACAAACCAAAGGTTTGGCAAGTAGGTTAAAATTCCAGAAAATGTCATGGCTTTAGAAGCTTCTGATAGGCTAATTGACATCATTTGAGTCAATTGGAGGTGTACCTGTGGATGTATTTCAAGGCCTACCTTCAAACTCAGTGCCTCTTTGCTAGATATCATGGGAAAATCTAAAGAAATCAGCCAAGACCTCACAAAATAAATTGTAGACCTCCACAAGTCTGGTTCATCCTTGGGAGCAATTTCCAAATGCCTGAAGGTACCACGTTCAGCTGTACAAACAATAGTACTCAAGTATAAACACCATGGGACCACGCAGCTGTCATACCATTCAGGAAGTAGACACGTTCTGTCTCATAGGGATGAATGGAGCGAAAAGTACAAATCAATCCCAGAACAACAGCAAAGGACCTTGTGAAGATGCTGGAGGAAACAGGTACAAAACTATCTATATCCACAGTAAAACGAGTCCTATATCGACATAACCTGAAAGGCCACTCAGCAAGGAAGAAGCCACTGCTCCAAAACCGCCATAAAAAAGCCAGACTACGGTTCGCAACTGCACATGGGGACAAAGATCGTACTTTTTGGAGAAATGTTCTCTGGTCTGATGAAACAAAAATAGAACTGTTTGGCCATAATGACCATCATTATGTTTGGCGGAAAAGGGGGAACGCTTGCAAGCCGAAGAACACCATCCCAACCTTGAAGCACTGGGGTGGCAGCATCATGTTGTGGGGGTGCTCTGCGGCAGGAGGGACTGGTGCACTTCACAAAATAGATGGCATCACATGGAAGGAAAATTCTGTGGATATATTGAAGCAACATCTGAAGACATCAGTCAAGAAGTTAAAGCTTGGTCAAAAATGGGTCTTCCAAATGAACAATGACCCCAAGCATACTTCCAAAGTTGTAGCAAAATGACTTAAGGACAACAAAGTCAAAGTATTGGAGTGGCCATCCAAAGCCCTGACCTCAATCCTATAGAACATTTGTGGGCAGAACTAAAAAAGCGTGTGCGAGCAAGGCTGCCTACAAACTTGACTCAGTTACACCAGCTCTGTCAGGAGGAATGGGCCAAAATTCACCCAACTTATTGTGGGAAACTTGTGGAAGGCTACCCGATACGTTGGGCCCATGTTAAACAATTTAAAGGCAATGCTACCAAATACTAATTGAGTGTATGTAAACTTTTGACCAACTGGGAATGTGATGAAAGAAATAAAAGCTGAAATAAATAATTATCTCGACTATTATTCTGACATTTCACTCTTAAAATAAAGTGGGGATCCCAATTTATCAAAGACAGGGAATTTTTGCTAGGATTAAATGTCAGGAATTGTGAAAAACTGAGTTTAAATGTATTTGGCTAAGGTGTATGTAAACTTCCAACTTCAACTGTACCTTTTACACTCTTCTCATTCACTTCCATAATTTTTTATCTCATTCTCCCTCTCTTTTTTGCTCCCACACATTCCCTCTCCCTCCCTCTCTCTCACCAGCCTTGCTGATACGTAGTGGGTACTGGATGGAGTTGAGGACCTCATCCTCATCCTGCTCGTCAATGACCTTGCACTGCCTCAGGTAGGGGGTGAGCTTGGCTGGGTTCAGGATGCGGGTCAGCTTGTGCCTCACCCCCTCCACCCTGTCCCACAGCTCCTCACAGCACTCCTCAGAGAACGGGGACACTGTCCGCCCCTCTTCCTGTCCCGTGTCATAATCCTTCACCCATACTGTAATGCCAGGTACAGAGAAAGCAAGTTAATACAGGACTGGTTTGAAAGAGGAGCCAACATTCTGTGTTATAAAGAGAACAGGCTCAAACTATGTTGATAATACAGTTTATGGCCATTGTCTGCTGCATTGTGAGAAGTAGCAAAAGGAGGTGCTTTTCTGGCTGTGTTCCAAGGAAAGCTGGAGGGGATTATTTTGCAATTAACATACAGATCGTTCGGAAAGTATTCAGACCGCTTGACGTTTTCCACATTTTGTTACGTTACAGCCTTATTCTAAAATGTATTCAAAAATTGATTTTCCTCATCAATCTACACACAATACCCCATAATGACAACACGAAAACAGATTTTTAGAAATGTTTGCTAAAAAACAGAAATACCTTATGTTTGATTTGACATTTTGAACATTGAGATATTAAATAAATGATGGAGAAGAAGCATAGAATAGTGAAAGTGACTGGGTTTTATGTCAGAAGTTAATGGTTCTCTGTAGAAAGACATATGGCTTTGGAATGTGTTGGCTGGATGGGAGGAGAGCAACATGTTGATATAGGGGAGAAAGATAGAAATCTGTGGATTAGGTGAAGGAGGGGTTGAGGTCAGGAGGTGAGGTCAGATCCCCTGAAGGGAGTAATAAGGGTTTAGTATCCTGTTACTCTTTTCCTGTAGAACCATAAGATGTAAGGATTGGAGAGAAGGAGGAGTGTCTTAAATGGGATATATATCTGTGATGGGAGAAATGTTGGGTTGTCTGAATTACAGCTGTACAGAACCTTTGGGAAGAATTTTACTTGGTTAAAGCTTATCTAGTGTCCTTAAGAATAAGAACCTAACACTTATTTACATAAGTATTCAGACCCTTTGCCATGAGACTCGAAATTGAGTGCATCCTGTTTCCATTGATCATCCTTGAGATGTTTCTACAACTTGATTGAAGTCCACCTGTGGTAAATTCAATTGATTGGACATGATTTGGAAAGAAACACATCTATATAAGGTCCCACAGTTGAAAGTGCATGTCAGAGCAAAAACCAAGTCATGACATCGAAGGAATTGTCCGTAGAGTTCCGAGACAGGATTGTGTCGAGGCACAGATCTGGGGAAGGGTTCCAAAAAAAAATGTAGCATTGAAGGTCCCCAAGATTGCAGTGGCCTCCATCATTCTTATATGTAAGAAGTTTGGAGCCACCGAGACTCTTCCTAGAGCTGGCCGCACGGCCAGCAATCGGGGGAGAAGGGCCTTGGTGAGGGGGGTGACCAAGAACCCAATGGTCACCCTGACAGAGCTCCAGAGATCCTCTGTGGAGATGGGAGAACCTTCAAGAAGGACAACCATCTCCGCAGCACTCCACCAATCTGGCATTTATGGTAGAATAGCCAGATGTAAGCCACTCCTCAGTAAAAGGCACATGACAGCCTGCTTAGAATTTGCCAAAAGGCACCTAAAGGACTCTGACCATAGGAAACTAGGTTCTCTGGTTTAATGAAACCAAGATTGAATAGTTTGGCCTGAATGCCAAGTTTCACGTCGGAGGAAAACTGGCACTATCCCTACGGTGAAGCACAGTGGTGGCACCACCATGCTGTGGGTTTTTCTGCAGCAGGGACTGGAAGGCTGGTCAGGATGGAGGGAAAGATGAATGAAGCAAAGTACAGAGAGATCCTTGATGAAAACCTGCTCCAGAGCGCCTAGGACCTCAGACTGGGTTGAAGGTTCACCTTCCAACAGGACAACGACCCTAAGCACACAGCCAAGATAACACCGGAGTGGCTTCGGGAGAAGTCTCTGAATGTCCTTGAGTGGCCCAGCCAGAGCCCAGACTTGAACCCGATCTAAAATCTCTGTAGAGACCTGAAAATAGCTGTGCAGTGATGCTCCCCATCCAACCTGACAGAGCTTGAGAGGATCTCCAGAGAAGACTGGGAGAAACTCCCCAAATGCAGGAGTGCCAAGCTTGTAGCATCATACCCAAGAAGATTCCAGGCTGTAATCACTGCCAAAGGTGCTTCAACAAAGTACTCTGAATACTTATGTCTGAATACTTATGGAAATGTAATAGTTCAGTTTAATTTTTTAATACATTTGCAAAAAATTCTAAAAACCTGTTTTTGCTTTGTCATTATGGGGTATTGTGTGTAGGTTGATGGGGGGGGGGATATTTAATTGATTTTAGAATAAAGCTATAATGTAACAATATGTGGAAAAGGTCAAGGGGTCTGAATACTTTCCGAATGCACTGTATAACAGGCTGTAGGATGAACTTCCAGTACTATGAACACATTTGATGGTGCATTTATCTGCGCCAATGATTTACTCAAGTTTCTCCTGGTGTTGCACAAGGTTGGTTGGTGGGTTGTAAACAATGATAGGGACGACATTAAATCTGTCTCAGAGTTCAAGAATGCAAACACTGATGTGATTCATATCACACACTTAAAAACCTACTGTGATAGCAAACAAAGACCTCAACTACTGAGGAGCAGTTGTGCCATCTCCCTGGACTAAGAAAAAACACGTTCAACTGAGACTCTCGACGCGTTTAGTAGCACAGATCAGGGACCCATAATCTAATTCCGTAACTGGGTGTAAATCCACATCACTTACTGTAGTTCAATAACCAAAATAGATTTTTTCCAACTCAAGGCGCCGTGTCATAGCTGACACCCCATTTTTTCCCGAAGAAGTCTAAAGCAACATAGTATATGTTTTAAAGTTAGCTATTTACCAACAATGAGGAGTAAGTAAGTGATCCATAACCACACCCCCCTTGCTCACATATAGGCTAACAGACAGACAGGTCGAGACACATCTGTGTCCTGTGGAATCTTTTCCTGACATCTCTCTTTTTCCCCATGTAGGCTACTCATGTAGTCCATAGAAAACATGAGATACTTTTTATCAAGAACAACATTTTCCCAGAGCAGTGTCAACATCTCAAAATAAAAATTAACACCCCTCAGACTACTTGGCAATATGAATATTTACTACATTAATTGACTGGAGCTTACAATACTAAAAATAACTGTGACTGACAAGACAATAAGGAGGGCGAAGTGTCATTCAGTGCCGCAACTTTTCACCCCCGATTGAGTCATCTAACTTTATCTGATAAAGTCAAAAATAAATTTAAATAAACACGACAAGAAGAAATCTTAATTTCCCACTTACCACTCATTGTCAAGGATTGATCGTGTTGTAAGCAAACTCGTCAGACAGATATTCCACTTTTCGTTTTGATCAATCATAAAAGGATGAATGAGTCCATAGAAACGTAAACTACTATTCCACTATGGCTATGCTATTGCATTGAGAAGCTGGTTGTGTTGTACCTGGGACACAGTATCACACCCCTCCCCAACTTTGCAGTCCCGCCTCCTCACAATTGTCTGCACATCCCATATTCCACCAATCAGCAATTGTTCACAACTGTCCTGATCATTCCAGATGACCAAACCAGGATAAATTTCCAACAACCGGATGTATCCGGTTTCAGGGATACAGCTAATTCAACATAGGCTTCCTTTTCTGCTGAAAACCGGATGTGGTACTCCTCTCAGGCGTTTTCTTTTAAGCCTGCTACTTTAGGTTAAGGCCAGGTCAACCCAAATACTGTATTTCTGGTTAACCCAAGGGAAACATTTTCTGTTTGAAGAATGAGAAAGTGGAGGAGTTGGACTGTTTTCATGCCCAAAGTTGACCGTTAAAGCTAATTTCCTGCAATAAAGTGGCCTTGGTCTTTGGAAATTGACATTCCTGTACACACAGTGTATGGTTAACTTTAAACAAATGTTGTTAAAAAGGAAAGCCTACCATAGTTCAAATGTAACCAGCCATCAGTAGGCTAGAGCACAACTTCCATTTCAACAGGCCATACAGATCTAAGATCATGAAGATCAGTCATTTTTGCTGTTGAACTTTTAGAGTTCACTCCCTCCAACTCAATTAGGTATTAAAGCTGCTTTGAAGAGGGGCTAGAGAAGGGCTTTCCCACAAGGTGGAGCAATCCACCCACTGTTTTACAAAGTTGCTCAGTTTAATTCTGTCACACCCTGACCATAGTTTGCTTTGTATGTTTCTATGTTTTGTTTGGTCAGGGTGTGATCTGAGTGGGCATTCTATGTTGGATGTCTTGTTTGTCTGTTTCTGTGTTTGGGCCTGATATGGTTCTCAATCAGAGGCAGGTGTTAGTCATTGTCTCTGATTGGGAGTCATATTTAGGTAGCCTGTTTTGTGTTGGGTTTTGTGGGTGGTTGTCTCCTGTGTCAGTGTTTGTACCACACGGGACTGTTTTGGGTTTTCACGTTTTGTAGTTTATTCATGTATAGTTTCATTATTAAAGAACCATGAATTATAACCACGCTGCATTTTGGTCTGCCTCTCCTTCCCAGGAAGAATCCCGTTACAAATTCACCTTTCTTTCGTCAATATCTTTGGAAGTTCCATTGCTCACACCAATAACACCAGTTGTTTTTATTACATCTTTGATTAATTCTATTGAATATATAAGACAGTTTAGTCCTATGTTATGTTTTGTTAGATAGCTATACCCTGGGGCACTTGCCCAGCATGTGACTCACCCTGGCCTGGTCCACTGAGCACTGACTTATTCATGGTCTCTCTTTTTTTCTCTCTTTTTGCTACCTTAGGAATGATATTTAGATAAGCCCACTTAACGCGTACAGTTAAGACTGATAGTGTGTTAGCGCTTACAATTCGACAGATTCTGTGTTATTACAACAGAAGTCAGCAGTGACATTGCAGAGGCATTCAGGCTGATGCGTCTGGCCTGGGCACAGTAGGGGGGTTTAAACTGGGAAGGTGTTAACTCCCTGTACTCTATCTGTGTGGTGCACTTTGTTTTGTTGTCTGTGTAAACCCTGATCCAAATTGTTTACACAATCCTAATAAAAAAGAGAATTACAAAAAAAGGCTAAAAAATTACATTTAATAATAATAAATAAACTGGGAATGTGTCTCAGTTACAGTGCAATGTGAGACAGGAATTGCGGGGTGCCTGACAAACGAATGTGTCTTTCTCTTGACACACTGAAAGGAAATGTCAACCTACCCTCGGTCCCTGGGCCTCCCCTGAATAAACAAGCAGACCAGTGTCTCAGAGCTGCTGGACTGAAGCAGGGCCTACAGCACAGAAGCCAAAGCACTGGGGCCTACAAAAAAACAAAAAACATACGTTACTTTTTTTTAGATATTCATAGGCGCCTTAATGTTCAGAAATAGATGTTTGAAACCGCTTTAGCACGTCCTCTCCCCATCTCTCTTTCATTTTCATATTTTCTCAAAGCCCTCCCCTGCTTCTCACATTCAGAAGCACTACGGCCACAGGCCAGGCCCAGAGGGGACATCATTCTTCTAATTTCTGAGGTGACAGAAACAGAGAGGGCATTGAGAGAGCCCCAGAGCCCAGTGCTGCAGTGGTGGAATACGTTGTCCCAGTCCAGCACAACCACACTGGCCTTCACCCAGTAGACCCACAGCCCCATCTCTGACTCGGGCCTCACTGTCGGCTCTGCTGCAGCAGAATCAACCCTTTGTCCCCACAAAGAATGTGTCTTTCCTCACTTTTTGGGGGATAACAGAGAACAAAAGAGGGATGGGTGGCATGAGTAAATTCAAATCTTGCTCTGTAATTTATTCTCCTCTAATTGTCCCCATATGATATGGAAGAGATTATGCATTTTCATGTTTTAGATTCAGATCAACACAAAAGATGCAACAACACCAAGGAGGATCCAGAGTCTCAGAGTGTAAGGAATTGTTTATTTAAACAAACAGAAGTCTGAGGAAAAACAAAGAAGAGAGAAAAATAGGAATGTTTCTATACATAAAGAAAATTCCTCAGCCCATCAGAGGAGGCTCTCTTTGGGCATTATGCACTGTTTTCAAAAGTTGGAGGGGCTCTCTTTCAATGGATTCACCCCGAGTGATTTGTGATTCAAATAAGTCAGCTGGGTAGTGACATCTTTCAAAAGCCATTAACTCTCAGATAGAGGCTGATGATGAGGGCAGGGCCCACTGTGATGGTCAGGTGTCTCAGGAGCCGCTCACTCCAGTCCAGATAACGCAGCAGCTTCTAGCATTCTGGCTGTCGCCAAGCTCAGTCAGTCAGAAAAATAACAATTTCCTGGAGACACAGTGACTGCTCCTCAAAAAACAGCAATGCACTTCACTAAGGCATGCGTGCCTAACTGTGGAAGCGCTGAGAGTAAACAGGAAAGGAGCAGGCGTTTCTCAAGATCCCGTGCTGACCCCCCTGCATTTCTTGATGTCTATACAAAGTTCTAGTGAGAGAACACAGCACTGTGAAATAGGTTAGCACTCTCACTTAACCCACATTATTTCCTAAGTCCTATAATTAGTAACAATTATAGTCTGTATAGTTTTTTTTTATGATTGGGCATGTCTCACAAGCTCAGAGGAAACAGGATGTTTGCTGAGGGGTGAGTGACTGTCACTGGCAGCTTCTTTGTTTTGCTTTGTCAACGGCTGCTCAGCCAGCAATTACAAAACACAGATATACTTCACACAAATGAGTTCAGTCCACTTTCTTGCCAACAAGTTCAAACCCTGTGGTGAATAATAACAAATAAAAATACAGGGTTACACACTTAGAAAATAGGTTTCCTCAAGGATTATTTGGTAAGGGTTTGTGCCCTTTAATGGTTCTTTGCAGTTCAGGAAAGGGTTAGTTTATCTTTTGTGATAATTAAAATGTAGTGGTGGCAGTTCATTTGAATATTTTGGGGTGTGGTTTTACCGTGAGTGGGAGTGTCATTCCAGTTGATCTAACCTGTTGTGTTATGTTTTTAAATGTTAATTATGACTATGGCCAATAACGGTGTTTTGTGAAAGACTCACTCACGTATGGCCTTGTGTCAATTGAGAACTGTTGACTTAATCAGTGGTTCTCAATTCTCCCCTCAGGGACCCCTAGGCATTCCAGAGCTGGCATGCCTGATCCAACTGGTCAAGTAACACAATAATAACACCTATGGAATTTTAGCAATATAACATGCCTAACCAGAATTTTAAAAACTTGCATGGTTATCCAAAAGAGCCTCTGAGTTTGAGAAATGTTCTTTATTTAACTGTTCTCCATAAAGGTTTCGCTATGGTTCTTTATAGAACCATTAAAAAGGGTTCTATCTAGCACCCAAAAGGGTTATAACCATAGTTAAACTCTGCTGTATGAAATGAGTATGGTTCTTTATAGAACCTTAAAAAAAAGGATCTATATACCACCAAAAAGGGATCTGCTTTGGTTAAAAGCCAAAGAACCCTTATTTTGCACTATATATATATATATATATATATATATATTTTTTTTTTTTTTTGTGTGTGTGTAGGTCATAGAACTTCCATTAGAACAGGGGCTTCTTTGGAACAGTGTTTGAATCAACTCTGTCAATCACCAAAGCACCATGAAGAAGCTGATAGCTGCCAACTGAAATATAAAGGAACTGGCCACGGATCAGAGACTTTGAACCAGCCAATGTCAAGTTGTTAAAAAATCTAAAATGGATAAAAGGATGCAATTAATGTAAAACATTTCAGTGAGGACCAAAGGTATCTGTATATGTCCCACTACTGGCAACTGAGTGAGAGAAGAAAGGTTTGAGAAAGGTTCTTTATATAAGAACAACTCTTCTCCCTCTCCTTCCATGGTTCTCCTCACTATAAATGTATTTTTCAGTCAGAAAAACCATCCAACACCATTAAACTGAGCCCATTGTGTTTTGTAGATCTAGTAACCATTCCAGGACATTCCCTCTCTCCTAACCACAGAACACTATACTGGGATCTGGGCACAGAGCCATGGGTAGCAGAGCAGCCACATCCACAGACCTGTCTGTGTTTTCCATCAGGCCCTGTGTAGTGCAGGACGCAGACTGTAACATAAAGCCCAGTTAAAAATGGAGCATATTGGCATTAGTGGTTCAGTTTGTATAGTTAGAGAATTTGCGGAGGGGTCATGGGTTGAAATTTGAGGCCTTATTTTGTCTTAATAACTCCCTCACTCACACTTAGAGACACACCTAAAAGAAAACATCCCTCTACCCAAAATGTACATACCTTGCACATGCACACAAATGCACCACCCAACATCACCTTATTCAATATTAGCCTCATGCCAGCTATATCTTTATCACTTTCTTTCCAAAAACATGTGGTTGTCATTAACCTTTAAATTATAGGATGTACTGTATGTAGCATGCATGGCTATCTAAATGTAAGCACTGCCACACATATGAACTGCATTTATAGACAGCTTTGTTGACCACTCAGACTTCATAAAACATTTCGATTTTAGAATGTGCCTTTTCATGTTTTCATGTTTAGTGTTGTGTTAAATGGGTTTAGACACATTTTAGAAAAAGCACTCAAACAGAAATGGAAAGTTGTGGCAAGGCCACACAATAAATACTGACATTTTTTTATTTCCTATTAGAGGGACTCCCAGTAATGTTGAAAATGGAACAGCAATACTTGGCTGACCAGTTACAGTCGCATCTGAAATTATTGGCACATTTGATAAAGATGAGCAAAAAAAAGACTATATAATAAATAATACATATACTGACCTATATTGTATGCTCCAAAAAAATGTTTTTTATTTTGATTTGGTACTTATACAATTGAGAAAACTATTTTGTTTAAAGGCCCAGTACAGTCAAAAACACGATTTCCCAGGTTTTATATATATCTCCACACTGAGGTTGGCATAATACAGTGAAATTGTGAAAATTATGATAATGCCCTTTTAGCGTAAGAGCTGTTTGAAAAGACCGCTTGAAAATTTCCCCTGTTTTGGTGGGATGGAGTTTTGGTGACATCATCATTAATAGACCATTAAGAAAGAGAGTTCCAAACCTCTACCAATGACAGCTAGTTTTCAGTTTCCCCCAAAAAGAGAAGTGTCAAAATTATTGGCACCCTTGTTTTTAATACTTTGTGCCCCCCCTCCCCTTGCGAGGACAACTGCACTTAGCCTTTTTCAAATAAATTGCATGAGATTGAAGAACACATTGGGAGGAATCTTAGACCATTTCTCCATACAGAATCTTTCCAGATCTTTGATATCCAACAGTTTGCACTTATGGACTGACCTCTTCAATTCAAACCACAGGGTTGGTGTTCAAGTCCAGAGACTGAGATGGCCATTGCAAAATGTGGATTTTGTGGTCAATTAATAATTTCTTTGTGGATTTTGATATGTGCTTATGGTCATTGTCTTGCTGGAAGATCCAGTTGTGGCCAGGTTTTGGCTCGTGGCAGAAGCAACCGGGTTCTTTGGCTAAAATGTCCGGGTACTTGGTATAGTTTCTGATGCCATTGACCTTAAAAAACAAAACAAAACAGCCCCATAACATCAAACATCTACAACCATATTTTACAGTAGGTATGAGGTTCTGTCCTGCATATGCATCCTTCTTCGGCATGGCCAAAGAGCTCTGTTTTCATCTCATCTGGCCATAGCACCCAGTTCCAATCCAAGTACCAATGCTGTTTAGAAAACTCCAGTTGTTCACATTTGTGTGTGTGTGTGTGTGTGTGTGTGTGTGTGTGTGTGTGTGTGTGTGTGTGTGTGTGTGTGTGTGTGTGTGTGTGTGTGTGTGTGTGTGTGTGTGTGTGTGTGTGTGTGTGTGTGTGTGTGTGTGTGTGTCAATAAAGTATTTTTATGGCAACCCTTCCAAATAGCCTATTGGCATTAAGTGGTATACAGTGGCTTCAGAAAGTATTCATACCCCTTGACTTATTCCACATTTTGTTGTGTTACAACCTGAATTAAAAAATGGATTAAATAGATTGACAAAGTTAACATATTTTTCAACATTTTAGCAAATATAAAATAAATAAAAAATACAGACATATCTTATTTGCATAAGTATTCACACCCCTGTGTCAATACATGTTAGAATCGTCTTTGGCAGCCATTACAGCTGTGGGTCTTTCTGGGTAAGTCTCTAAGACCTTTGCACACCTGGATTGCACAATTTTTGCACATTATTCTTTAAAAATTCTTCAAGCTCAGTCAAGTTGGTTGTTGGTCATTGCTAAAACCGCCATAAAAAAAGCCAGACTACAGTTTGCAACTTCACATGGGGACAAAGATCGTACTTTTTGGAGAAATGTCCTCTGGTCTGATGAAACAAAAATAGAACTGTTTGGCCATAATGACCATCATTATGTTTGGAGGAAAAAAGGGGAGGCTTGCAAGCCGAAGAACATCATCCCAACCGTGAAGCACAGGGGTGGCAGCATCATGTTGTAAGGGTGCTTTGCTACAGGAGGGACTGGTGCACTTCACAAAATAGATGGCATCATGAGGACAGAAAATGATGTGGATATATTGAAGCAACATCTCAAGACATCAGTCAGGAAGTTAAAGCTTGGTCAAAAATGGGTCTTCCAAATGAACAATGACCCCAAGCATACTTCCAAAGTTGTGGAAAAATGGCTCATGGACAACAAAGTCAAGGTATTGGAGTGGCCATCCAAAGCCCTGACCTCAATCCTATAGAACATTTGTGGGCAGAACTGAAAAAGCATGTGCGAGCAAGGAGGCCTACAAACTTGACTCAGTTACACCAGCTCTGTCAGAAGGAATGGGACAAAATTCACCCAACTTATTGTGGGAAGCTTGTGGAAGGCTACCCGAAACATTTGACCCAAGTGACCCAAGACCCGAATGTGATGAATGAAATAAACTCTGAAAAAATCATTCTCTTTACTATTATTCTGACATTTCACATTCTTAAAATAAAGGGGTGATCTTAACTAGGACCATGCCCCAGGACTACCTGACATGATGACTCCTTGCTGTCCCCAGTCCATCTGACCGTGCAGCTGCTCCAGTTTCAACTGTTCTGCCTTATTATTATATGACCATGCTGGTCATTTATGAACATTTGAACATCTTGGCCATGTTCTGTTATAATCTCCACCCGGCACAGCCAGAAGAGGACTGGCCACCCCACATAGCCTGGTTCCTCTCTAGGTTTCTTCCTAGGTTTTGGCCTTTCTAGGGAGTTTTTCCTAGCCACCGTGCTTCTACACCTGCATTGCTTGCTGTTTGGGGTTTTAGGCTGGGTTTCTGTACAGCACTTTGAGATATCAGCTGATGTATGAAGGGCTATATAAATACATTTGATTTGATTTGATTTGAACTGCGCTAAGACAGGGAATTTGTACTGGAATTAAATGTCAGGAATGGTGAAAAACTGAGTTTCAATGTATTTGTCTAAGGTGTATGTAAACTTCTGACTTCAACTGTATATATTTCTTTGGAGCATACAATATTGCTCAGTGTTTGTATTATTTATTTTATATAGTCTTTTTCTGCTCATCTTTATCAGAGATAATATGCCAATGAGTGTGTGTCTGTTACTGTGTGTGAACACGGGCATGCAAACGCATTTGCATGTGCGTATTAGAGAAGCAAGGCATAGACATGTCTCCGAGTGGTCTAGACCCTCAGTCACAGGTCAACAGTTAAAGGTCACACAGGGACATTTTTCATGACTCTTGACGGCAAACATCCCACTCCTCACATTCCCTTGGCCCAAGAGAATCCCACTAAATCTGTAATAAAGTCAGCAAGCAGGCACAGAAGTGTCATCTCTCATGAGGACCATAACAATGGGAAGAGTGTGGTGGGGACGGGATGGGAGAATGCAGGGTAACAGCAGGATATGCTGTTGTATTAGTGTGTGTGCATTTTATCTGTTATAATTAGGTGAGTGACACTATTTAGGAATTGTGTTTGTACGTTAAACGTTTTAGACAGACACATTTTCATACTTCAGTATACTGTGTAGGGGAACGTCTCACACAATAAACCACAGTGCACTAATGCATCCAGCACAACCGTTGAAGGACTGTTTTGATGTGTGCGTGTCTGGACCATGAATGTGTGCATGTTTAGGCGCACAATGGGCTGTTTCATACAATGGACTGTCTCGACCAGACATCCAAATACGGAGAAAGGGAGAGGGTATGAACCCCTGTGTCTCTATGACTCACCCATGACTCAAACTGGAAGACTCCACTCCACTATTGTCCCCTCTTTTCAACTGGGTTCCTCTGACCCCGTCCGTTCAATCCACCCCTCTTCTTCCACCTTTGACTGGTGAAACCTGGTTCTCTAGTTTCTTTGGTGTGTCAGTAAAACATACAGTACCGTTCAAAAGTTTGGGGTCCTCTAGAAATGTCCTGGCCACATTGAGCCTGTAATCGAACCCACAAATGCTGATGCTCCAGATACTCAACTAGTCTAAAGAAGGCCAGTTTTATTGCTTCTTTAATTAGAACAACCGTTTTCAGCTGTGCTAACATAATTGCAAAAGGGTTTAATAATAATCAATTAGCCTTTTAAAATGATAAACTTGGATTAGCTAACACAACGTGCCATTGGAACACAGGAGTGATGGTTGCTGATAATGGGCCTCTGTACGCCTATGTAGATATCCCATTAAAAATCAGCCGCTTCCAGCTACAATAGTCATTTACAACATTAACAATGTCTGCACTACATTTCTGATCAATTTGATGTTATTTTAATTGACAAAAAAAAAGCTTTTCTTTCAAAAACAAGGACATTTCTAAGTGACCCCAAACTTTTGAACGGTAGTGTATCTTTTGATTGGTGTGTTACAGTGAGCATCTCATACTATAAGTGCATATGAGACTATTTACCTTTGATAGAGAATACGTCTTTGAAAGAGTTCTAACTTTTAGAATTCCCCTGTTTGGTTCTTTGAGGAGCCCTGACTGCAAGATATGCCTAAATTATGGTTGAATTTCCTTGGAAAAATTGTATGGAAAAAGACATACTGGAAGAAGGAAAAGTAGTGGAAGGGGAAGGATTGCAGGATACCTTAAGGGCTCGATACTGTGCCGGATCATCTGTCAAGTCATGTTCAGTGTATCATCTGACCCCGGAGACACACAGGGCTATATATAGCCTGGCTCGTAAAAACACAGAGGTGAAGAGTCTCACAGCCTCTCAGTGTGTGTGATTGAATTTTTCAATGTGTGTCTCTGCATGAGTGTGCATGTCTGAGTATATGTGTATTTGTGCACACTCAAGTCAGTCTTCCTGTTTTAGCCTGACAGGAGCGGTGGCTGGACAGCACAATGATCCATTGTCTCTGAGCCAAGCATGGCTTCCTGACCGGTCAGAATTCACGGAAATAGGGGTGCAGTCCAAACAAAAACAAAGGGTGGAGACTTTGACCCACAGTCCCTTAGTATGTACCCCCTAACCCAACCTTTACATACATGACCCTTTCAACCACAGACACACACACACACACACACACACACACACACACACACACACACACGCACGCATGCACGCACACACACACATGCACAAACACACATTTGTTTTACTATCCTTGTGGGGACCAAACAATTAATTCCCTTTCAAAATTATATTTCCCTAACCCCTAAACCTAATCCTAAACTGTAGCCTTAACCCTAACCCTAACCGCTAACACTAAACCTATCCCTAACCCTAAACCTTAACCTTAACCCTAACCTTAACCCCTAAAACTAAACTTAACCCTAAACCTAAGCCTATACCCTAACCCTAATTCTAACTTTAATTCTAACCTTAACTCTAACCCTAACCCCTGAGCCTAAAATAGCCTTGTCCTTTTGGGGACTGGTGAAATGCCCCCTAATTTTCCTTGTTTTACTATCTTTGTGTGGACTTCTGGTCCCCACAAAGATAGTAAAACCAAACACATGCACACACACACAAATGCACACACACTGGCTCTGTCTGGATGGGAGTCAAACTGAGGAGATCCTCTTCCTCCTACACAAAGAGGACAAATAAATCTGAAGGGGAAATGTATGTGACACAGTGAATGGGTTCATATACGCTAGTACTAGGAACCTTCAGTATACCAGAGACCAATTGAGTCTGTCAGAGCTATGATCCCCCTCTTCCTATTTTACCACAGACTGTGCGATGCCATCCCATCCATAGTGTGGTTATGGCAGAGCGGTAGCTACATAATTCTCAGACCCTGCAGGGAAACCCTTGACTCTGGGTCCGAAGAGACGTTTCCCCAATGGCACCACCATGGTCTCCCTGAATCCCCCTCGTACATCCCTCCCCTCCCCTCCCTGGCTGTCCCCTACGTTCCAGGAGAACATCTGGGTTTCATAAGGGATTCTAACTCCAGCCCTGCTCTCCACAGCTCTCCTAATGCACTTTAATAGCAGGCCTGGCAAGGTAGCGCTGGAAGAGAGGCAGAGGAAAATACAGAAATGAACCATTTGTATTTGAAAAATATGTTGATGTATTTTTCCATATCCCACCAGCTTTGTACTGTATGTTTGATTGACTGTTCTAGATACAGGTTAGTGGCTAGTTTTAGTAAGGGCTGAAGAGGCTTTGAACAGACCAGTAGGGGACTGGAAAGCATTCATAGACACACATTATGCCCCCTGCCCTTGGCCATGCTGCTCTTGGCCCATGCTGTACTAAAGTATATTCTTGGTATTGTTTTGTTTGGCCGGCTAAAGAGATGGTCGATGCAACATAATTCAAAACTGTTTTCATTCCGGTGATCACACACAAATAATTCATCTTAACTGAGGGATGTGGTCTGCGGAGTGGTGACTGATGCATACTGGTCTGCCACTTCGATTTATGCTCTGGGTGCAGTGGATAGATGATTGTATGAACATAGTGCAGCATCAGCACCACTACTCTACAATATGACTTTATTAAAGATAACCCATTAGACATAGACATCAGTTCAAAGTTTAGTTTTGATGAACATTTCATTGAATTGTCATCTAATGTGAATTTAACGTGATATCAACAAAAATGTTAAATATGTAATTGGATTTAGGTTAAAAGTTTTGGTAAAAAAGACAAACATTCCCAAAATGTCTTTGCGTTTATGACTCTTTGCAAATTCAATCATTTTTATCCGTTTTACATGTTGATTCAACGTCACTGCATTGAATTTCGTTGAAATGATGTGGAAACAATGTGGATTCAACCAGTTTGTGCCAAGTGGGAAAGCACGTTTAATGCCCACAAGTATTTTGATGTACTTGCAACAGTGAGCACTCAATTGGAAACATGTGTGGTAGAAATGAGCAATACAGCATCACACATTAAACAATAACTTTAGTTAAATTAAGTAGTTAAGTTAAGCCAAATTAAGTAGTTGTTCCTATTACAATAAACTAACAAAACGTTCATATCTTACAATTGAGCGTATTTCTACTGTAGTTAAACCATATACAGTAAGTTAGTGAAAGTGTTTCTTGGCAGCCTGTAAAAGCTGTGTGAAAGTAATTTCCTGAGGAGAAATCCCTTTTCTGTCTGAGAGACTTCTCATCCTGTTTTACTAGCCCTCCTTCCTCTCTACCTCCCTCACGTTCCTCCTCTCATGCCCACAAGGCCTCCCATCCTCCCTGCTCTATCTTCCTTCATCTTTTGCTCCCCATGTCTCTATGTCCGTTCATCCTCTTTTTATGCATGTCTCTTGGCTCTTCTTGTTTCTCTCTCATCTTTTTCTCCCTCTCCCTCTCCCTCTCCCTCTCCCTCTCCCTCTCCCTCTCCCTCTCCCTCTCCCTCTCCCTCTCCCTCTCCCTCTCCCTCTCCCTCTCCCTCCCTTGTTTCCCTCATTTTATTTAGCTCATGTGGCTCCCCTTAAAAGAAATGGAACACTGGTTGACAGAATTCCGAGCTTTCTTTTGGATGTGAAAATTCTGCTCAGCTCCAGCTCTCTCTCTCTCTCTTTCTGTCTGTGTGACTGGCATGGGTCCAGCTCTAAACCCCCTCTAGTTTCAATCTAAAATGTCTAAATCTCAACAGGAAAACAACAACAGTGTCAGCCTGAGGCCATCAAAGCAAATCACTCTTACAAACAGAGATACTCAACACTGTGTACATTCCCATGTGTGAGTGATGTGTACGCAGCGGCGACTGTGGGTGTATATGACTACAAGAGGATCCTATAATAATAAGCAGTTGTGACTGTTCCCAGGCCAGTGTGTGTGCGTGTATATGCTAGCGCATTTGTGCATTTGTGCGCATGTGTGTATATTTTATCAGCATATGAAAGTGAAAAGCCCTCCAGTCTCTGAACTCGGCAGATTCCCGTCTTAACCTCGGGGCTTCTGGTGTGAAGAGGGCCTGCTGTTCCCAGGCTGCATCTGCACTCTCTGCATCAGGGTGTCAGATGACATCACATTGCTCATTTGTCACCAGCAATCCCCTTCAATCCCTTCGATTCTAGGGTCTGTCACACTTCAGGTGGTTTGTTTTGGGGATGCATGCGAATGCACACTCATCTCATTACTGTAAATCATGACAAGACAACTGGTATTGCATAGATACCTCATCAAAACATATTTTGCACAGTAAAACATATTGGCACAGAACTCACGTACAATTGAAAGGAAACACATGTATCCATGCATGCACATGTAACAGTAAACTTTAGACCGTCCCTCGCCCATACCTGGGTGCGAACCAGGGACCCTCTGCACACATCAACAACAGTCACCCTCGAAGCATTGTTACACATTGTTCCACAAAAGCCGCGGCTCTTGCAGAGCAAGGGGAACAACTACTTCAAGGTTTCAGAGCAAGTGACGTCACCGATTGAAACGCTATTTAACGCGCACCGCGAACTAAGCTAGCCGTTTCACATCCGTTACACACACAAACAAGCACACACACACATTCACACACTCAAAAGCCGCCAGTGGAGCTTAAAAATATATGATCCCCTAAGTGGTCACAAAGGAGCCATCAGTCCTTTTCAACTCCTCTCTCATTCCCACTGTGTAAACAGTGTGTGTGTGTCTGTGTGTGTGTGTCTGTGTGTGTGTCTGTGTGTGTGTCTGTGTCTGTGTGTGTGTGTGTGTGTGTCTGTGTGTGTGTGTGTGTGTGTGTGTGTGTGTGTGTGTGTGTGTGTGTGTGTGTGTGTGTGTGTGTGTGTGTGTGTGTGTGTGTGTGTGTGTGCGAGTGTGAACTGTGGAGATCATACTCCATTAGTACCCAGCCACTGTGGCTACTCTGAGGCAGATCTAATGAGCCACAACATCACACAGGAGTGTATGAAGAAAAGCATAGACGTGTGGATAAATTACTAAACAAGAAGTCCAAGAGAATAGCACTTCCCTAAAACAGGAAAATGAAGGAATAGATAGAAATGCAAAAAGAATGCATAGACATGCAGACAAAGACCCTTTATTCTGTATAATTTGACTGATCTATGTATCCATTTACCATGTGTTCATACTGTATGTGTTATGCATTATTAAACTTGACTGACCCTTGACTGACTTCAGTTGCTTCAGTAAGTGGTTGATTGGATTCTGGCCTGCTGACTGGTTTATGAGTGAAGTGGTAGCACCGATATCATCATGAGGGATCAGGACCTGAAGAACATGGGAATAGAAACTTCAAAGCCACCAAAAACTACGCAGAATCAGTCAGAATTCACTCTGTGACTGTCAAGTCTACACTCAAAACTTTAGAACAACAGTGCTGAATGTGCCAATGCCTCAACCAGCATAAAAGGTATCCCATAAAAACGGTCCTATAAGTTTGCCAGACTTTGCCACTGTACAAAGATATCCTGGGTGATTCTGAACATCCCAACGATGTGGATATTATTTGTTCTCACCCTCAGATCATCAGTTCATATTTTACTTCAACTTTGCACCAAGGCTTCTGGGGTTCGTGGATGTGCCTGTGGTTTCACTGACGCCCACTTCAGGAAGGCCTGGCAGCTGGAGAATTGAACAAATAGAGACTAATGGCAGGAGAGGCTTTCATAGTTGCCTGGGAAATAAGTGATCAGTGGAGAAATCAATTTCCCATGAAGGGGAATGTGCCGGAACCTCAGAAGCCAATAGGGAGGGATGGAGAGAGGGAGGGAGGGAGGGAGGGAAGGAGGAGTGGGTGTAAAGGATGGATTTGGGGGCTGATGAGGTCAGACAGACTTCTGTAAATGTATGAGGACTACCAGGTCCTGTTGACAACAGCCGCAAGAACATAAGTATCTCTAATTCTGAATGAGAGCATGGAGGGTAGAGCATTGAGAAAAGGTGATTAAAAAGGTGAGGATTAGAAAGTTGAGAGGGTACAAAAAGAGAGGAGAGCAATGGAAAATGGAAAATAGTATGTGAGGAATTAATTCTATGTATGAGAAAGTGTGAGAGGGAGAAAGAGTAAAAGAGGGGGTTGTAATCTTGCCATCCTTTAGGGACCAATGTCTGTCCAGGGTCCAAAACTGTCATGCTCTTTTTTGTTGAAGAACCGGCATACTCAGCCCAAGACTGTTTTCCTTTGGATAGAGTGGAGTGGGAAATTGTGAGGGAGAAAAAATAAGGAAAAGAGGGAGGGAGGGAGCTGACTTAGAGAGGGTTGTATGAGTAAGGGAAATCAAGGTTCCAAACTATGCCTCATCGTTCTGGTCTCAGAGTGTCTTCGGTGTCTGACATCCTTACACCCCCTCTTCTTTCTGCCTACTAACTTCAGCCCAGTGGTATGTGGTTTTGTGTTTTGGGGACAGACATGAAATGTAGCACATTGACCCCCAGACACTCCAGAGCTGCCTGCCTTCCTGCTGTTCGCCTGATGTTTTGAGAAACAGCCAACAGCCCAGGTCACCAGGGCTCAAGGAGTTTTACAAGATTATCCCAATCACTAACCACTTTGGAATTTGGAAACTATTTGTTGGCACATCAAGGCTTTGTCGATTCTTGGGCATTCCTGACGAGGCTGTATCCATTTGGAGTGTCCAGCAGTGCAACCCCCCGCCCACCCCCCCCCCTAACCCCCTCCATCTAACTCCCTGTTCCAAGCTCTTGCTGGCTGGGATGGATGGCAATGCTTTGTAGACATCAAGACCTACAATCTAGGGGAAAAAGGGTTCCAAAATGGTTCTTTGGGTGTCCTCATAGGAGAACCCTTTTTGGTTCCAGGAAGAACCCTTTATGATTCCATGTAGAACCCTTTTGGATTCCATGTAGATACCTCTATGGAAAGAGTTCTACATGGAACCCAAAAGTGTTCTACCTGGAACCGAAAAAGGTTCTTCAAAGGTTTCTCTTATGGGGAGAGTCAAATAACCATTTTAGGTTCAAGATATCACCTTTTTCAAGAGTGTACAAATAATTAGTGGCACGTTTTTGTATTGGACTAAAAAACATCCTTCAGGAACTAAAATAAAGAGAACGTATCAATTGAATTTAAAAGCCGGAGTTGATTAACAACCACATTGTATTTGAGAAAAGAAAATACAATGAATTTATGTATCATAAAGGCGCTTGCTGCTGCAACAGTACAGCGATTACTGTGCATAAATGTTACAAGACTTCCAAGTCCCCTCCCAATTTATTTTTTTACGGTGAACGTTTGTTGAAGGCGTCATTCAAATCCTGATTTTACAACTGTTTTGTCGCTCACGTTCCTGCGGCGCAAACATGTATCTCCTTCCCATCTTCCAGCGAAACAATTTCTAAGCAGCATCGCAACACCTCTGCACAGCACATTATGGACTTTACTGGAAACCTTTTAATACATCGAAGCATATCAAAGAAGACAAGGGTGGCACACATTGAAAATACTATTTTCTATATACCTTTTCCCTTTATAGTTTATGGAGCGATAGCGAACTTTCAGCGGATTTTATGGTAAGATTACATCGGAATAAATGATTACACTGTCTGTACTTCGTATGGAAATGACTTTATTCACATATATTTATCCTAACTGCTGATACATTATTATAGGCTAATGCATAAATAAACTGTAAAGTAAAGACAAATTGAAACAATTTGTTTTCAATTCAGTTGCTGATGGTGGGGGTAATGTACTGGTATAAATCACGTTGATCAGTCCCTTAAATTTTGTATCAAATCTGTAACGTATAGTCATTTTCTACATCGAGACAAGGTAGACTGTCGGATATTCTAGACGGGAGTTGGGATCCGTAGTGTGCCTGGAGTGCATAATTGTGTGTAGAGAGAGAGAGAGCTGACAGTGGCGCATAGCTGGGGACAGAGGGACCAGTACACAAGGTGACAGCAACCGCCACTTAGTGAATGTTCTCAGTCCAGTTACCAAAATATAATTAGAAATTCACATTGTTATTGTGTTTCAGTGATTATAATTTCAAGTAGGCTACAGGAAGGTAGGCTAATTATTTTGGAGTCTGGGACCATCATCTCTTATGCATTAATGTTTTATTGTGAGTGTCTGTGTGCGCGTGTGTGTCACCAACAAGGGAAGCTCTGGAAATTTGAAATCCAATCTCTGTGGGAGATAAAATTGTGTTTGTGTTTTGATATTTTCTTTCTCCAATCAAATTTCTGGCCCATTACATACTTACATTGTCAACATCCCCAGGTGCCATACTGTAGAATGAACCTAAAACCAGACCACTCATCTTGGCTGCATGTACATGTTTAAGAAACTGTAAATCAGGGTTAACTTACAAAATGAGGTCCAAGTTGATTAACATTGATTGATTTCCTCTGAATGTGTGCACCCCTACATCAGGGAATTACTACCCACTGCCAGTATTCAGCATGATGTGTAAATAGAACAAGAGTAGCCAAAAGCCTAATTCATTGTCCTGTAACAATTTGAATATGTAATTCTAACTCAATGCTCTCTCATATAAATTCTATAGAGGTTAATTATTTCACAAACAGGTGTCTTAAAATCTCTATGGCTTTCAATTGGACCCCAAGAAACCCAATACTTCGAAACAGTGAAATCAATTGGCTACTGCTGGTGTGTCATGGCACAACTGTACTGAGATCCTGCCAGCATCACAGGCCAGTGAATAGTGAGGCTTGCCTCACACAATCACTCTGCTAATAACTGATCTGAGAGCAGCAAGAAGGGAGCAACATTTCTGATGGTATTTCTGTAAATGGCCTCTACTGATGTTTGCTATGTGGAAGTTTAGAGAGCAAACACTCTCTGGTCTGGTGGTCTAACATGCTATTGAAATGGAATAGAGATGTATTTACACTCCACTGTTGTTCTGACTTATTGCCCCTCTGTTGTGTTAACATACAGTAAGTATGGTCAAGAAGACACTGGTTAATGACGAGAGAAAGTGTTGGCAAATTAACATCTTTGGAGATTTATTTGAGCATTAGGCAATGCAGTGTTGAAATGTTGCAATCTACTGCATCAAGGGAATTATGGGGAGGGAGGACTATGTATACACACACACACACACACACACACACACACACACACACACACACACACACACACACACACACACACACACACACACACACACACACACACACACACACACACACACACACACACACACACACCACTAGGGGACCTGGCAGACCTTCTATAGCCACGTCGCAAAAGTAGATCCTCGTAAACTAAGTGACAGTATTTGGAGTCATGCATCTTAACCCACAGCCTGGTGGTGCAATGCTCTTAAACCGGGATAATCAACTAGATTCTGCTGTGGGACGGATTTTTCTTGAGCAGATGTATATTTTTAGAATAAAACAAAATCATTTCAAACGTTGCTTACATTTTGTATATGGTCACATGTCTCTCTATAATGTGTGGGAATACCTGCAAACAGATTTACAAAATTAAAATCACTTGGAGCTGATTTCCTCCTTTTTTATGTCCTTCAATCGGGGGACGGGGGGGGGGGGGGGGGCCCGTGGGTGCGGTTGAAAGGGACCAGGACTATCCAGTGGAAGCAGCCTCAGAGCTGACCCACTGTGGCAGGACCGTTCCAGTGCAGAGCTCAGTTCTGCAATTTGCTGGCTTTGTGGTACCAGCTGTTCCTCTGAAAACTAAACCCATTTACTGGGCAAGCAGGAGGACACCGAGAGGGAAAAGAAGAAAAGAAAGAAGGAAAGAAAGAAAGAAAGAGGCAAGGAAAGAGTGACGAGAGAGAAAAAAGAGTATAAGGAGACAGAGAATGAAAACATTTACAAGAAAGGGAGATTAAAAGTGTTTCCATTCAGAGCTTTAGGTCCTTTATTTGACGGCCATAATGAAGCTCACCCGGCTGTCTTCCCCTCACACACTGCTCCCATCACAGTTTCAGATCGCCATGTCTCCCATAGTTTAGATACAATCAGACAGGCTGCCCTCGCCAGCCTTGCGGCGTAACTCATCTTGTTTACGGATGTGTGCCGGTACAATTAAATAATAAATATAATGTTTAGCAGAGCCATGCATCTCCCTGTGAGTCTTTAACCAGTCCATGTACTGTATAAAGAGCCTGCAGTGGATTCCTGATCTGCAGTATAGGGTTTATGAGCACAGAGGCATCTAAAAGCTCACAGAAAGTTGTGGAAGTACTGATAAAGAGAGGGAGAGATGGGACCGTGTAAAATGTCAGGGTAGCAGAAGGAGGGAGCCATTTAGTGTGAGATTAGAAGAGCTTGCAGAGGTGCTATAAGAGACAGAGACACCCACTGTGAACGATAGGAGTGGCAACTAGCCAAGGACAGGCATCCCTTACAACAGATTGGTTTTGACGCACCAGGCAACCAGCCAGCATCGACCGTCCCTCCTCCCTGTCACTCGTACGCTACCGTCGCAGACGACTAATCAGCCTCTTAATTGAATTGCAGCTAATCGTTAATGAGAAGACGAAACAGTACAGGCGCCAACGACAAACATCCTCAGTCCTCCTTCCCCCTTTCCTTCCCTCACTATCCTAAGCCCGAGTAGCAGCAGCCACAGGTGCCTCTACTCTAACCCCTGTACTCCAAATGAGACACCACGTCACACTGACAGGCCGTGACACTAATCCTCAGAGACGCTGTGGAGCAGTCAGCCAAAGCCACATGGGGCTAAGTTAGGTGTTCACTTCCTCAGCATGCAGGAAGAACATGGCAGACTAGAGTAGACCTACATAAACATGGCTACCTTGTACCTACACAGTCCTGAAGTGCCTTAAATACAGTTAGTGGTGTAAAATTAGAGGTATATTGTAACTCTAGAATACAGAATTATGTCATTCCGCATTCTTCCTAGGGTGTCAATTTAGTTAAGAGGGTTTGAGACAAACCTGACAATTAAACAATTAAGATTCTATAAAGCAGGGATCACCAACTAGATTCAGCCGCGGACTGATTTCTTTTCTCGAGCGGATGGTCAGGGTCCCGGAACATAATTACAAATCATTTGTAGACTGCAAATTGACCGCAAGAAGCCTGAAAAACTATCATGTTTGACCAAAACATAATCACATTACATTTGAATTAAATCACACATCTCTCTATTGTACTTGGGAATAGTTTGGAACAGATTTCCAAAATCACTTAGAGCTGATTTTCTGGTGTTTTTACAGTCTTTTATGCTTTTTTTTGCTCAGAAAACGGGAGGACAAATAAAATCACCTGACCTGCAAGTTGAACCTTGCTGTAAAGACCTCTGTGTGAAGTGGTCTTGTTGAAATGGATATATTGCATTTGGAGACTGGCAATGACATGCAAGGCTCTTTAAAATGTGTCGTGGTGCTCTCTTATTGTGGAAAACAACTCACATACCAAAAAACAAACATTTTATGACCTGTTGGCTGTAAGAAGTGACTCATGAGCCAAAACTGGGGGAAAAGAAGCATTCCCAAAATAAGTCATTCTAGATGTTTAGCAACCGGACACATTTATGTGACCCCATTTATGTGAGTCCTATTAATGGTTGCATTTTCTCTAACTCTGTAACTCTCTGAAGTCTTCTCCAGGCAGCCCTGACATGGTCTCAATGAAGAAAGAGAGAGGAGCCACTTACCTGTATCTCAAAACACTATCTGGATTGTGAGAGGCAGAGAACGAGGGAGGAGAGGGAGGAATGGAGAGAGGGATTAGAAGCTAATCCAGGACACAGCCAATCCCAGAGGAGCTCCTTTTCTTCCAAGACGCAGACAAAACAGTCGCACGGATTACTGCACTTTAGTGTATTGCCTTTTTTTTAAAAGCATTATCCCTTTTTGTATGGTGTTTCATTGTCCCTAAATGCCTGGTGTCCCGGGCCTGTGGTACATTTGCTGAACTGTACAACAAAGGATAAAAGAGAACAACAGTTCCGTTGAGAGGGGAGCGAAGTGACAGGATGTCCCATGGACTGTGTGGTGCCACACGCAGATAAAGCGCTTTAGTGGAGACGACATGTGTGAACGGACCCCCTGCTCTTTCTGCTGGGTCTCAGAGGGACTGAAAGCTGACACCCCTGTGGACGGTACATTCAAGATTAAACTTCTATGAGGGAATACTAAAACGACTGAGCAGCTAGTGAGTGACAGGTTGGAGATATTTTAGTTGTTGATTACAAGGGAGTATAAGGTGAGGTTGCTTTCAAAGCAGGATTACAAATTCGTTTCTGGAAACACTTACTGTATCTGAAGGGAAGAAGGACTTGATTGAGGGGACCTGCGGCAGCCTAGAAACCTCCATCACTAACGGGCAGGACCTGAGTTGTCAGTTAAGTGACTAAGTATCAAGTGTGTGTTTTGGTATTTGAGTGCAGTGTGTTCATGTGTGTAGGTGCATTAGAGAAGATTATTAGCTGCCAATCAAAGGTGTCAGCCTATTGAGTCACTCCTCAATAAGCCACATCTAAAGTGACCTGGTTGGTGAGAGTTGTTGTCTTGGTGTTGTGTTGGTGTTGAAACCTGTAGTGTTAAGAAGAGAAAGCACTGGGTGATTGTGAAGTGGTAATAGAGGTTGTTTTAAAGCTGACACAATCCCATTACAGTTCCTTAACAAGTTATTTATAATCTCCAACAACTTTATTGGACAGAGCACACAGGGCCAAGCAGCTTAAACATAACCACTTTCAGATGTATAACACAGCCTGACTCCTATCTACTGTACTGTGCCAAGTCGAGAAGGAATTTTAACTAGGTTTACAGAAAACATAAATATTTCTTCTCATTTACGAGGATCTCGTAAACCTCTGGCAAGGTGATTAGTGTCTAGACGGGTGGGATGTTCGTTAACTGTTTGTAAACAAGACCTTGGATGGTTTTCACAGAAAGGGGTCTCTAGGTAACACTGCTGGCTGTCCAGCCTTGACAGAAGACATCGGTGCTCATTTTAAAAGAGGCAGGTATAGACTTCAGTTTGGACTGATCCTAAAAAGAGGCTTTTTTTGTAAAGCCTCATTGCTTAACTTTGAGAGGGAAGTTTAAGGACCTGTATATTTTTGTTGCTGAAGGGAAAGGTGCATTTAAGTGACCTAATTATAGAAATAGTTGTTCACGTCTAATATTGATTTAGCTCTAGAAACGTTCACAGGTATGAGCTTGCCAACAGAGAGAGCATCATAGTTATACTGTTAGTGTTCACAAGCAGAAACACAAGTTCAAAATAGTGAAATGTATTTTGTCTGATGGACAGAATATGAGCATCTCTTGGTATTCTCTCACTCTTTCACTGCACAAATACTGGATGAGTTATGTTTCACTGTCAGTATATATTTGATAGCCGCAACTGGATATATTTTCTGAACTGATATTCAAAAACCCACCGTCTGGAAAAAGCCTAGTGGATCACAAGCTCTCAGACCACATAGGCTGTGGTTATTCCAGAATCCCTGGGATGTGTCATTCCTCTTCTTTTTATTCCTCATGACTGAAAGCTGCTGGGAAGGACAGGCCTCTTTGAGGCTGGAGTCATTCTAAAGCACAGAATTGGCCCTGAGAGAGAACGCTTTGAATGTTGACTGACTCCAATAGATAACCATCATTCAGCTGAAAACTTCAGTGGGACTTCCTAAAGCCAAACTGCAGGCTTACGCTCGATGAATAGCTGGCACTTGCTGCCGTGTGGAGAATGTATTCTACACACATTCTCAGCACACAATTTGTGTTTTTCTTTTTTTTAAGGATCCAGAAAGTTGTTTAAGTGTCTTTTAACACTCCTTTTACATTGGAAAAGTTGACTGATTTCTTACTGGATTTATTATCCCCGTGATTAATTATATTTCAAGGGTATTCATCTCTGCTACCATGAGTCTGGGAAAACTGCCAGGAATTAAAGGCCTAGTGTCGGGCTCTCAGGGGAAGAGGCGCTTTAAGAGCGAACTCTCCGTGGACATGATCAGCCCACCGCTCCCAGACTTTCGCCACACCATGCACGTGGGCCGCGGTGGCGATGTCTTTGGAGATACCTCCTTCCTTAGCAACCATGGGGGCAAAGGGGAATCAGTGAGCCCCGATTCACCCCCCAGCAGCACAAAGACCACCAGCTTCTTCTCCCGCACCTTGAGGCATGTACGCCGGTCCCCTGTGCCCCGTGCCAGGATCGGTTCCCGTGATCTTTCACCCCCACCGCCTCCTGTCTCACCCATCATCAAGAACGCCATCTCACTGCCCCAGCTGAACATTGACATGCCCAACGGCTACCAGAGGGTGCTGTTCCCCAGCTCAGAGAGCTCCCCAGATACCTCCCTCTACAGCTATGGTAAGAACATCTGTAAAGGGAAAAAGCACATATTGCACACACACACACACACACACACACACACACACACACACACACACACACACACGCACACACACACGCACACACACATTTCCTCTTCTCAAATCACCAAACAGTCAACAAACAGATTATTTTGTTCTGAGTCATCTGCAATTACCTTGGTTACACCTGTGCACAATTACACCTATAAACACAAACAAACACAGCTGGGGAGAGAAAGATACCGAGAGGGCATTTCCTGTCATCTTTAGTGTTTGTGTGCTGCTTGACTGCACCGCATAAACCCAACACTCATTTCCCTTTTTAATCACTGATGGTACAGCAAAACTGTGTGTGTGTGTTCAGGGGTAGGGTTTTTAGAATAGTATGTGGGATGTCTGGAATTCCCCCCAGACACTGGAATAGTTACCCAACTCAGATGGAATGTACCCAAATAAAGAGCACCAACAGAGGGCACAGAGAGCTTGATGATCTGGGGGATCTGTGATGTACATGTTCATTTGTATATTCTGGTCATTTCTTTAGCTCTTCTTTCTTTCCTCTCCTGTCCTATTTTCCTCTCATTCTTTTTCTAGTCTCCACATCATCAACTTTTTTTAAACTTTAAGTTCCTTTCTCTTTCCCTCTCTGGTATCCTCTTTATATATCTTTCTGGGTCCTCCCCTCACTTCTCTTTCAGTAGCGGCTGAGAACTGTCCACTATGCATAAAACCAAGCCCCCCCCCCCCCCCCAGGGAGCATTCAGAACCAGGAACCAGTGAAGTCATGGCACTGTGGAATGTGTGTGGGTTGGGCTGGTGCTCTGAAAACACTAAACACCTTGCTTGTTTTATACTGTCACCCTCTGGCGATTGTGGCAAACTGCAAGGCTCCCTGACAGGATTTTCAATGCACTTATTTGATAGTTGGTTTCTCTGTCTAATGAAAGTAATTGGATATTATACTGTAGATGCATTAATAGAATAGACAATTGACTTTTTCAAGGCATGAACTGTTCTAAAAATGTTTTACATTTGAATATGTTTGTCTCCTTCCTGTCTGAAGGTCTGCAGTCTGGTTTCGTCACACTACCCCGCCACTCCCGCCTTGATAAACAGCTGCAGGACGGCACCGGACTGTTCGCTCAGAACTTTAGCTGTGGCTCGCTCCCAGACAACAACAGCTTCGCGCTAACGCGCTCCGACTCCTTCACTTCATTCACAGTGGACCTTGGTCCCTCCCTCATGAGTGAGGTTCTGGGAATGATTGACAGCCCCGGTTGCCTCACTATGCCCAATCACAACTGGGAGTTGGGGGAAGAGGAGGAAGAGGAGGAGCAGAGCTCTGTGTTTGAGCTGGCTGTGCAAAGCCCCATGCTAAGCTCATCAAACCCTTCCATGTCAAGCACTCCGCTCAAAGTGAATGTGAACAACAGTGGGCGCTCTTGCAGCTCAGAGTGGGCAGAGGGAGAGGAGGAGGATGAGAGGGCTCTTAAGACGCCAGATGCATCTATGGGGTCTCCTACACAGGTAGAACCAGTTATGGAAGCTGAGAGGTTCCAGAGAGCAGCTGACATGCTGACGCGTCACTACGGGGGAGGTTCCTTCTCCAGGAGTCATCGCAGCGATTCTGCCTCCTCCTCCTCCTCACCCCTCAGCCAGCCTAAAGCCCCTTACGCCTTCCCTGAGGAAGAGGAGATCAAAGTCTGAAACATTTACCAAATGTCTACCATTGTGAGGAGAAGAACCCATTTGATCATTAGACTACTTACTAGGTGACCTTGGTTCTGAATCCTTGCACTCAAGACCTTCAGAGGGATCCATGTTTTTCTATAAACCTTTTACATGAATAATTTGAATTGGAAAGCTCCTCCTCATAATGATAAGAGCTCTCTTGTCTACCATCTAACAACTGGATCAATACTGTCTCTTGTTCAGTTCTAGAGAAGCTTGTGTAGAGTTTCTCAGACATGATCTGACAGCAACATTGGACAGGGTACATATAAAAAACAACCTTTAAAACATGACAGGTTTCATTATATCTTCATAAGAAATATACCTTATTCTAAGCAGATTCCATTAAACTGTCATTAAATTCTGGGATGGAACAATCTCTTGATATTGCGCAACTCTGTGCTATAGCAGCTGCAGTACAACAGTCACACAAGATCCCGTACAACAACCAGAAGGAAGGGCACAGGTGTCATGAGCCAAGGCTGTGTCTGCCAAAAGCACTCGTAGTGGTCATTCACAGAAGTAAGGAACATAATACGTTTTATTTTTAGAAGACAAAGGTAGGATTTCCAGCCTAATGACACACTCCTTCTGTGAAAAGGGTTGAAAAGGGAAATAAAACATGACTATCTGCAAAACTATTACTATTAAAGGGACAATACATTTTGTTTTGTTTGATTGTGTTTCTATCCACCTGACCTAAATGGACATATCTTCAGTGAGTTCAGTGGTCACAGTTTTTTACTTTCATTTAGACCTAACACAAAGCCAGTTTCATCATTTATCATTTCCTGAGAAAAGTTTGAAAGGAATAAAGCTTTTCTCACTAATATCTGGAATAATATCTGAGATTGTACTGCATGCTAAGGTGGAAATGAAGGGTGTGCCCTGTAAAATGTATCAAACTAATTTGGGTTACACAGCCCTATAATCGTTTAAACCTATAGCTGCCTTACAGTGATAGTTATTGTCAAGTACTTTTTCCAAGTATGTTTGTTCTCAGTGTTATGTTCATACATGTGAGTATAAATGTTTTTAATAACAAGGAAATGAATGCATTGTCATACATGAAGGTAATCAAATTAAGTTGAATATTAGCTATGTTCATAAGACTACAGGCACTCTACTTAATATTACCAGTACAGACTTGTATGTGATGTCACATATGAATACAGTATGTATACGGAATAAAATATGACTGTATAATTTGATCCATTTACCAGTAGCTGTCATAGCAGTCATATACTTAATAAATACCGTTTTTTAATAAGCATTGGTTCTGTCCTTTTTGACACATTGAGTGGATAAAGAAAATATACAGATACAAGCAGTGATTTTCAACCAGGAATGGATATTCACTATAGACCAGAGGTAACTTGATTCAGCCGTGGGACAATTTATTTCTGAGTGAATAGGGGGCCGGAACATAATGATAATCATTTGTACACTGCAAATTGACCACAAGTAAGACCAGATAGATATTGTATTTGGAAATAACATTATCATTTCATACCATACATTTAGACACTATCACATGTCTCTCTCCTTATTCAAGGGAATACCTGGGAACAGATTTACTAGATTAACATCATAATTTATACTAAAAACTACATTAGACATACAAATACTATATTGTCCCTTCATTCAGATGTAGAAGCTAAACACTCAAATTCCACTTTCTGAGATCCCAATGACTAAGAATGAGGACTCCATGGCACCTGTTGTATAGGACTGGGCAGAGCTGCTTTTAGTTCAGAGCAGAGGCACTGCATCTCTTCCTCTCTCTCTGTCAACTACTTCCTGCACACACACACACACTTGAGGTTATCTTGGTGCAAGTAAGATGACATTTCACAAAAGCATTCACAGACAAGCACATGTATGAACACAAATGCACTTTTACATCTACCCACCACACCCACACACACAATGCTATGCAATTTCTCGGAGCAAACGAAACTCATTATCCTTGTAAACCTGCTTTATAAAGGTGAGTAATTCAACTCTGTCTTCATCATATGACAGGGTGGGGGTATGCATTCTCAAAGGTCTACAGTTGAAGTCGGAAGTTTACATACACCTTAGCCAAATACATTTAAACTCCGTTTTTCACAATTCCTGACATTTAATCCTAGTAAAAAAATTCCCTGTCTTAGGTCAGTTAGGATCACCCCTTTATTTTAAGAATGTGAAATGTCAGAATAATAGTAGAGAGAATGATTTATTTCAGCTTTTATTTCTTTCATCACATTCCCAGTGGATCAGAAGTTTACATACACTCATTTAGTATTTGGTAGCATTGCCTTTGAAATTGTTTAACTTAGGTCAAACGTTTCAGGTAGCCTTCCACAAGCTTCCTACAATAAGTTGGGTGAATTTTGCCCACTCCTCCTGACAGAGCTGGTGTAACTGAATCAGGTTTGTAGGCCTCCTAGCTCATACACGCTTTTTCAGTTCTGCCCACAAATTTTCTATAGGATTGAGGACAGGGCTTTGTGATGGCCAATCCAATAGCTTGACTTTGTTATCCATGAGCCATTTTGCCACAACTTTGGAAGTATGCTTGGGGTCATTGTCCATTTGGAAGACCCATTTACGACCAAGCTTTGATCTCCTGACTGATGTCTTGAGATGTTGCTTCAATATATCCACATAATTTTCTGTCCTCATGATGCCATCTATTTTGTGAAGTGCACCAGTCCCTCCTGTAGCAAAGCACCCTCACAACATGATGCTGCCACCTCCGTGCTTCACGGTTGGGATGGTGTTCTTCGGCTTGCAAGCCTCCCCCTTTTTCCTCCAAACATAATGATGGCCATTATGGCCAAACAGTTCTATTTTTGTTTCATCAGAGCAGAGGAAATTTCTCCAAAAAGTACGATCTTTGTCCCCATGTGCAGTTTCAAACCGTAGTCTGGCTTTTCTATGGCGATTTTGGAGCAGTGGCTTCTTCCTTGCTGAGTGGCCTTTCAGGTTATGTCAATATAGGACTTGTTTTACTGTGGAAATAGATACTTTTGTACCTGTTACCTCCAGCATTTTCTCAAGGACATTTGCTGTTGTTCTGGGATTGATTTGCACTTTTTGCACCAAAGTACGTTCATCTCTAGGAGACAAAACACGTATCCTTCCTGAGTGGTATGACAGCTGCGTGGTCTCATGGTGTTTATACTTGAGTACTATTGTTTGTACAGATGAACGTGGTACCTTCAGGCATTTGGAATTTGCTCCCAGAGATAAACCAGACTTGTGGAGGTCAATTTATTTTCTGAGGTCTTGGCTGATTTCTTTTTATTTTCCCAGAATGTCAAGCAAAGAGGCACTGAGTTTGAAGGTAGGCCTTGAAATACATCCACAGGTACACCTCCAATTGACTCAAATGATGTCAATTAGCCTATCAGAAGCTTCTAGAGCCAATACATAATTTTCTGGAATTTTCCAAGCTGTTTCAAGGCACAGTCAACTTAGTGTATGTAAACTTCTGACCCACTGAGTTATAAGTGAAATAATCTGTCTGTAAACAAATGTTGGAAAAATGACTTGCGTCATGCACAAAGAAGATGGCCTAACGACTTGCCAAAACTATAGGTAGTTAACAAGAAATTTGTGGAGCGGTTGAAAAAACAGTTTCAATGACTCCAACCTAAGTGTATGTAAACTTCCGACTTCAACTGTATATAACTTTTAAATTAGGTCAAATGTATACTGCATTACACACATTCACGAGTTTTGTTTCCCTACCACTCCAATAAAGGATTGTGTGCTAACGCTAACACACCTTTGATTGGGATTTGTTTCGCTGATTTGGGGGTGTTTGAAGGATCTACGTTTGTAAGTGCCACTGCATTGAGCGCAGCTTGTAGTTTCCATCCGGTAGAGGTGTTGTGCGGTGGTAAATGTTGGTAAATTTTGTCAATTTAAATTTTGGGGTGGTAAATCAGAGTTTAACAATTGTGCTCTGAGATTTCTGTCCCGTGAGAATATGTCAGAAAACACATCAGAACTCTTGATTTTAACCTTCATTTACATTTCAGTTATGAACAAATTTGTATTTTCATTGGTGGTCTTGTTCAGGGGCAGAATAACAGATTTTTTTTAACTTTGTCAGTTCGTGACTCGATCATATCACGTTTCAGTTACAAGGCCAACGCGCTAACCACTAGACTACCCGCCGCCCCACTCCAAATAGCAGGTAGTAAGAATGCTTATTTTCTTCTTTCCTTTTTGATCTGACCATTTGTGTACCCGCTCTCCTTGAATTTATTTTGCATCTCAGCCATATTTCTCTCGAAATCTGATTGTTTTTTGCAAATTCTTTTGATTCGACAGATTTGGTTGTAGGGAAAACTGTTTTTCAAGGGAACAGCAATCAGCCCTCAAAAAACTCTTACGGTCAGTAGGTTTCCTATATAGATCAGAGTACAGAACATTAACCTCACACAAAATCAGAAGATCAAGGAAACGGATTTGACGTGTGCCAGACTGCATAGTAAGTCTCAGGTGCTCAGAACAAGAGTTAAGAAAAGCATGGAATGCCTGGAGCTGTTTTTCATCACCCCTCCATAGAACAAAAATATCAATGAACCGTTTCCATATAATAATGTTAGGCAATACATCTTTTTTGAGTATTGAGTACTGTTTCACATACAAGTTAGGAGCCAATGGATGATCCCATAGCAGTACTCTTGGTCTGAATGAAGAAATATTTTATAAACATTGAATAGTTTCTAAACGTGTGAGTACTATTTCAGTAAATGTTATAATGCATGCACTGGAAGGTAGTTCGTTAGGGTAAGGTTGCAGAAGAATATGTTACATGGTTTCAACACCGCCCTCGTGTGGAATATTCGTGTATAATGATTCAACATCAAAAGTAACTAAGTATTCACAGGGAGAGAATCAAGAGATTCAATAATAGAGATCATACTGCTGGTGTCCTAAGGAGGGGAGCTGTTCTGCGAGTGGTCTAATAAAAAAAGTCAACAAAAGTTGATAAAGGGGCAGTGACTGCGTCAATGCCCGCTACAATAGCATGCTCTGGAGGTTTTGTAACATTCTTGTGTAATTTCGACAAAGTATAGAAAGTGCCAATTTTAGGGTGATGAATAGCCCAAAAGTCGTGTTATTTTTTGGGTGAAACCTTGGGTTTGAAGTAAATGTAATCTGATCACTACCTTTTAATTTACACAGTAACTATAACAAAATACTTGTAGAAATGTTTGTACTCAAATGATGTAATCTAAATATGTATTTTGATACTCCCATGATAATGATTCATCCACTAAAACTATTTCTATAGTTGGAACCTGAGGGCCTTGACATCACAGACAAAGATGAAGAAAGGACAGACATCACAACAATTTCTTCTAATTTCCCACAAAGCAGTAAGATAGGTGGGAGCGTTGTAGTCAACCATCATTTAATGATCACAGTCTATCTTTGATTTAGAGATACTTCTCTAAATTGCTCTTATTATTATGCACTATATTTTTGTGACACACCTGATAATTGCATTGATTGGTGACATTGATTCTGTTGGCTCTATTCTCAGCTGGTGCCAAGGCGGTTATTGTCAAACAGTTAGTTAGTTAGTTAGTAATTTTGGCTTGTAAAAACTGGCGCTCTGGCATTTTCCACCTTTTGCACCAGGGTTGGCAATTTACCTGTTTAACATCAGCTCGTTTGCGCAGGGGTGAGAGGGGTGGCAGGTGGGGACATTTGAGAACCACTCAAATCACCTCTTTTCCCAAACGCAGATGATTACAGCATGGATTTTGTCAGCGGTGGCCATGGTGCAATGCCCATGTAAATATATATTTTTTTGTACATCTTAATCACCAAAGAATTATCAAAACCATGATCGAGAGATGCGATGATGCCGGTGACCCTAGTATTTAGAAACGTGTAATTTATTTTCCTGTACAATTTCTTGTTTTACGTTTCATTTAATTCAAAATCAGGCCATCAATAGGCTATCCTACTACAACAAAGTCTGGTTCATCTGCGTCTGTGCATATTTTAATGGCCATGCATTAGTCAAGCAACCTATCAATAAAAGGTTTTAAAATTGGTTTTAAAATTGTCTACTCAGAGTGCCAGAGGTTTTTGCCCGCATGCTTTTGTATAATTCACACACTGTACCTAACTTTTGATTTCACCTAATTTTAACATTGTCATAAGAAGGACATGTTCAACTTAATTAAAAAAACGAGTTTTTCCATCTCAAGAGGTGACAGGGTGAATGGAAGCTTGTTGTGTGTAACAGGGAGTGGCAATTGAATGCTAGCTTAATATATATCTTTTTTTAGTTAACAATTCTAACCTGTCTATCAATGGGTAAAGGGTTGACGTGTTATGCTCGACCTGCTCAGTTTGGCCACAAAACACCAGGAAATTACCAAAAAGAGTAGAACCAGTTCAACTGTTTTTACACTATGAACACCAGATTCAATGTCTCTTGTGAAAGCAATTATATTGAAAAAGGAATCATTTCATCATTTTAATATGAGAGTTCAGTTCCTGTAACAGGGACGTAGATGAATCACCAATCACATGAAATAAATAATTATATTCCCGAAATGACTTTGTCAAAGCTACAAAATAACTAGGGCTTTACAATGATGGTGAACACTTTGAGACATGTTGGGGTTAAGTGGATTCAAATCTTCCTAGAAGTCACAGAGCGTGCATGGAGGGACATGTCAAAATGCAGAATTTTGGCACTTTAGCAAATCTTTATTAATATTCCAAAAAATCTGATTTATTGCATTCTCCATGTGGTCTATATGAAATGGCACTTAAATTTAATATAAACGGCTTATAAAATGCAATATTAGCAAATCAAATCAAATCAAGCTTTATACAGCACATTTCAGAAATGGAATGAAACGCAATGTGCTTGACAGGAAAAAACTATGAAAATAAAAGCTGCAATATTTACTACACAACAAACATAAGGTAAAAAACAAAAGAATGACACAAACTGAACAACTAAAAAGCACCCTAAGGAAAAGCAAAGCTAAAAACATATGTTTTAAGATCTATTTGAAATATGTCCACAGTTTCGACCCCCCTCAGGTTCTATGGGAGGCTCTCCATGCCTCTTGGTCCTTGTCTTTGGATAGTTAAAAGGACAGTGCCAGAGGACCTGAGGGACCTACTGGGTACATAACTTAAAAACATGTCTGACATGTATTGGGGTGAACAATCGTGGATTGATTTAAAAACCAAGAGAAGAATCTTAAAATGAATTGTAAAACTCACAGGCAGCCAGTGGAGAGACCTTAAAACCGGTGTAATGTGTGCTCTCTGTCTGGTCTTGGTCAGTACCCATGCTGTAGCATTCTGTATGTTTTACAGTACAGAGACCTTTAAACCGGTGTAATGTGTGCTCTCTGCCTGGTGTTGGTCAGTACCCATGCTGCAGCATTCTGTATGTTTTGCAGTTGACCAATGGCTTTCTTGGGTAGACCAGACAGGAGAGCTTTACAGTAGTCAAGCCTACTTGTAATAAAAGCATGGATGAGTCTCTCTGTGTCAGCCTGAGAGAGAAACGGCCGTACCTTGGCAATGTTCCTCAGGTGGTAAAAAGCTCTTTTGGTCACATTCCTAATGTGTGATTCAAAATGTAGAAGATTTTTTACCTGGTGTTTTGTCTTTATTAACCGTGAATTCAAATGTGCGGCTAGATCCTCTCTCTGTGCTTTGGCTCCAACAATAAGTACCTTGGTCTTTAACTGAAGGAAGTTATGAGCCAACCAAGTATTTAAATCACTAATACAGTCTAATAATTTATCCATGGAGCTAAAATCCTCTGTTGACACAGAAATGTAAGGTTGTGTATCGTAGTAGTGAAAATCAATGCTCTGCTTTCTGATAACACTGCCAAGGGGTAACATATATAAACTGAACAGTACCGGACCCAAACTCAAAACTTGTGGAAAGCCACGTGATATGTATTTTCTCTGAGTTATGTTCACCAAGGGTCACAAAAAAACTCTTGACCGGTTAAATAGGTATAAAACCAATTTAGAACCGGAGAGGCCAACCCACCTCTCCAGTCTGTCCAGAAAGACATCATGGTCAACAGTGTCAAATGCAGCACTTAAATCTAACAGTACAAGGACAGAAAGCTGTTTGGCATCTGTGTTGTCTCTATAATAATTTACTACCTTAACTAAGGCTGTCCCTGTGCTGGGCACAATAACCACATTGGATTTTTTTATTTTTAAATACAGTTGGAAATCATTTAGCTGTTTGAACACCAATTTCTCCAGAATTCTGGTTAAGAATGGAAGGTTGGAGATTGGCCAAAAATTTCTAAAAGCTGAAGTATCTAGATGATCTTTCTTCCGAAGGGCTTTCACAATAGCAGTTTTTAGTGCACACCAATATCCCATTATTATTCTGGATACTTAAGTATTCTGTTTTTGAGTTGAGGCATATGAACATCATATCCCGTTTCCAATAACCCAAAAAGCTTGTATCCCGTTTATGAGAAACCTGGATAAAATGCCTGGGATATGATCATCTTAGACGGAATACTGTGGTATGTAAACATCTTATCCTGTTTACTGTTATTTTTCACAGTCTGTGCAGACTCAGTTTCACATTACATGGGTGTTGTGTGATGTTGTCATCTGATTGTCAAACAAATCACTTCAAAAAGTAGGTTTGATCCACCATACTCAATTCATAATAATTTATTTTGCTGATACTCATACTGCACCGTATTGCCTACTGGCTATTTTCACCCTTAATTTAGACAAGTTTCAATGACAATGACAGTTACGTGCAAGAAATAGCAACTCATGTCAAAGAAAGCATAAAGGAATTTGAATCTAAGATAAGAAAATATGCATTCAAAAAGGAATTTACGATTGATCTTTCACTTCATGTGTGTGAGCTTGCAGGAAGTAAGTTAGCAGATTCCCATAACAAATTCAGAAGCAACAATGATGCCCTTACTTACCTGGAGCAGAAGAGAACACAATACAACAACATTTCCAAGAGACACTGCAAAGGTTCCTCATCTGCAGCTGTGATTGGTGAGTGAATTTGCAACACACTGAAAGAATCTATTGTACAGGCGGTTTATGACCAGACGGCCATTGACTTGGCTGGAGAAACGCAATTAAGCCACCCACCATTCAGTGGAAACAGGCCTAACACAGAGAAACACATCCTGACATGACTGGCGGAGGAGAACTTTGACAAGTTCATGACCTACATTCACAACCCAAGGAAACACTTTGAGAAATTTAGAGAGAATGTAGAGAAATATATGCTCACAGAAAGGTCCACAGTCCTTGCCTTGATTGAAGGGAACATAAAAGTTAAAGAGCAGCGTGTGAGCCATGCATTGCATACAGCAACAAGACGGTCAAAAACAGGAATGGAGACACTAACATGTGGCTTAGAGAGCTTTCCAGGGCTCTAAAAGATTATCTGAAATGAGCAGAAAATCATTTCAGGGATTTCTGTGACATAACCGACTTTGACTTCCTCGAAGAAGAGGTAAGGGAAGGTCTTGCCAACAGAATCATGGAGATTAACAGAAGCCTCAGAAATGTGTCACTCCTGGGCATGAAGCAGTTCAGGGAGAGGCCAGATGAGATTCTGATCAAACACTTTTGTGATTGCTGCTGGGTACGGTGTCCCTTCTGTAAAGCCATCTGCACAAACACCAAGTGGCATCCAAACCGAAGGATCACAATGTCCCTTTTCATCGCCCTAAACTAATCAATGGATGCCACTTCAAGGACACAGTAGAATTTTGGATAGATTTTTGTACAACTTCAGTAACAAGAAGTAATGGCCGGTTTTACCCATCCCATGAATCAGAAGATAAATATATTTTGAAAGAATACTGAAAAAATGGCCCAGGATTTGCTGATTGGAGCATCACACCAGACCTCTCTGAAATTCCATACTGGAAGTGGTTTGTTTGTCGATTTCAAGAAGATCTGGAAAGGTATTATGACCTAAATTTCCAGGGCAAATAGTTCCATAACCTCATCTTCATATTACCCTTGAGGTTAGTGTACGTGAGATTGTGAATATTATTGCAACAAATATACCATACTATGGGGAAAAAAAGATAAACAGTGATAGACTGTGGTCAACCCAGATACATATTTAATATGCCCAACAGTTCACTAATACATATATTAGAACAATGATTTGATGAGTGTCATTGCTCCTGTCCTAACCCATTGATCTAACTAAATCACCCCTCATATATTGGGGTCTAGTAGATTTTGAAAGAAGTAAGTTTGAGGTCTCCTTTGATACGAATGTAGGTAATGACGTGTAGGCCTTCACGATTGGGGAACTGGATCTCCTGTCCATCAGGCATCTCCACTTCAAACATGTCGCCCGTCAGCTTCAGCACAATCTTGAGAGGGAGAAACCCCAATTGTTTACATCATTAGTGTTGTAGCGCATTCACCCTTACACCCACATGGCCAATTGCAACGAACAAGCGGGACTAAGCATTAGCGCTAGTTTCCTTAAAACGATACTAGCGGGAGATTACATGGACATAGGCCCTAATTGTTTCTGTTATATTGAACACCTGAAACATTATGCCCAATATTCTAAATTTTTATAGTCAGGACCAAACCCCCCTCCCTCCATATTTTCAACCTCCATTTTCACACCTTAAATGTAGAACCCCTTTGGAGTGGATTGTGGATCTCTCTCTTCTCATCACCCCAGCAGCCGGCAATCTTTGAGTTGCACACGAGCACAGTACCATCAGTGTCATCATTGAAGCGTGGGTTAAAGTGCAGTGCCAGGTCATCTTCATCACAGCCCAGGTCGATCTGGAACCTGGATATGGGAAATAGGAAATCCAGAAACCCTAATACATGTCTGTCTAACATGAATTGATTTCACACATACAGTATACCAAAACAAAACCCTTCTCTGGTCCGTCCTCTCCTCTTTCGAGCAATAATTTGTGAAACTGGTCGTTTTATTTGTATTTTTATGCAAAATATTAATTTATGGGTCCCTCTGTGTGATATAAACACACAAAAAACAGTTAAATGCAGCTCCCAAGTGGTGCAGACATTGCATCTCAGTGCAAGAGGCGTCACTGCAGTACCTGGTTGGAATCCAGGCTGCATCACATCCAGCTGTGATTGGGAGTTCCATAGGGCGGCTCACAATTGGCCCAGCATCGTCCGGGTTTGGCCGGGGTAGGCCGTCATTGTAAACAAGAATTTGTTCTTAACTAACTTGCCTAGTTAAATAAAATGAAAAATGAAAATGTTTAAATGTACCTCTCAGCCTCATCCATAATCCTCCCCTGTACTTTGAACTGGTCTCCAGCTCTCAGCTCCACATGCTTCAGCTCAAGTTCCTATGAAGAACAATATAATTAAATGGAGTGCTTTTGAACACAAGGTAAAAGTGATTTTGTATTTTAATATGACATGTTGGGTTATAAAATATTTAATGACTGACTTTTAATAATCATTGGAATCACAATGTGCAGTGCATGCATATATTTATTTTTCAACAATTACCATGTTGTCAAAACATAAAGACTCAAGGGCCTGACCTTTTAAATGAATTCACTCAGCAACACATATCTGAGTGCAGTAAGCATGTAGGCCACTATGGCTGCGTTTACACAGGCAGCCCAATTCTGATCTTTTCCCACAAAAGATAAGATTTGGGCTGCCTGTATAAACACAGCCTCTTCAGTAAGTAACTGTGTGGAATAAAAGTATCAGCCATGCATGAAAGTTAATGAGACTTACCATTGGCATTGCCATGTTGTCACTGGTGGTGAAAGGGGCCCTGAATGTGGTTTGAGTTGCAAGATGGACGGACTGGGATCAGACAAGATAGCCTTATTTCCTGAGATACAGAGAGTAAAATGTTAGTTGGAAGTTTGAACTATCCTTTTATGTGCGCAACCCTCCTCGCACAGGTCACTCACTGATTAGCATGATAATGAGGCATGATTAATGATGATTCAATAAATAAAAATGATTATCTCACTCACACCCCAATACTAGGTTATTAGAAGAAGCTTGGTGGCAGACTGGCAGTGAAGATAGTTGCCTACTAAACTGATGCTTTTACTCACATGGAAAAGCCTGATCTTTGATCAAAGTCAATCTGATCAGTAATCAACTGTGTAGTGCTGCACTGTATATTATTATCTGGGTGGTTTGAGCCCTGAATGCTAATTGGTTGACAGCCTCTAGTGGTGCTGTAATGACAGTGTTTTAAGTAAATGACTGTCTAGTGAAAAATCTCACTTTTAAAAGCTCATGCTGTGTTAACTCATACCCAAATAATGTTATCAACTCATATTTTACTCATATTTTGTGGCCAAAGCATACATTTCAGAAGAAAACACACTTCAAACCCCACCTTAAAGTTGTATCTCAAACAGACCGTTAAAAAAAGCTTGCTATTTCCTCATATAACGTGATGTCACGTTTTTGTCCCAGACGTCTCATTGGCTCATTGGCTGAGCTGGCTATTAAGTCGTTTACTTGTCATTAATATTTTTAATGACTGGTATACACACACAGCATTCTGTTGTTTCAAACACAGAAAAGATGCTTTTAAACATAATTTAAAAAAAGAAGGAAATAACTATACAACTAATATTGTAATTAATTATAGGTCATATTTAATAGAAATCTGGAACCACTGGACAGTTAAAGTGCATGATCTGCCCTTAACAAATACAACAGTGAATAGATTTTACGAATCAACAGTATATTCAGATATATGTGCTGTGAAAGTGTGACTACGTCCCTATACTATCAACCGTTTAGTCTTTGAATGGTCTTCCAAGTGCAAAAAAAACACAAAAACGCTATTGAAAAACTTTTAGAAAAGGCATCAGGTAGAATATGTAGATGAATCCACAAATACAATTTTATACATATCTTAAATTACAGCGTGTTTATTAATTTTATGATATAATATTGAAATCCAGTCCAAAACAGTATGGTCCTTGCTATCTGGAATTCTTGGGACCTCCCTACCCCATTGAAGTAGAAACGTTAAATGGTTAAGGTTAGGTAAGGATTATGGTTAGGGTAGGGGTTAAGGTAAGGGTGGGACGTCCCAAGGGTTCAGGATAGCGCTGTTTTGCATGTTACTGTTTAATAAATAAAAATATCTTTGGGGAAAGAGGAAAAGGGAATCAGTGACAGTTTCCGCTAAATTCCCGGAAGTGACGAGAACAAGTAAACAGAATCTTCTTTTTGACAGATGAATAACCCGTGAAGTGGTCCGAAGAAATACAAAATAGTCTAAAATAAAATGTACATTTAAAGAAACATTCCCCAGGGGCATGAGATAAACGTTTGTGTTAAGATAACAACGCGCGTCATCAACTGTCGGAGGTAAATAGCTGGCCAGTGGCCACCTTTCTTTTTTATCATGCTCATTTGCAATATACTTACTGCTGACAGCTGCCAACATTGGGTAGCCTAGCTAGCATGTAGGCTAACCAGTATTTAGGGAAGTGGCTAGCTACGGTGCAGCGGTCCAAGGCACTGCATCGCTGTGCTAGAAGCGTCACTACAGACCCTGGTTCGTTTCCAGGCTGTATCACAACCGGCCGTGATTGGGTGTCCAATAGGGTGGCGCGCAATGGGCCCAGCGTCGTTAGGGTTTGGCCGGGGTAGGCCGTCAGTGTAAATAAGAACTTGTTCTTAACTGACTTGCCTGGTTAAATAAAAGCCTAGCTAGGCTTGAACCAGGACCGACTAACTGTGCTTGTGGAGACGACCATCTCGTCATATTCGTCGTCTACTAAAGCCCAGGTACTGGTTCAAGCTAGGCTCAGCTATTTACCGTTGGCTTCATCATTAACTGACAAGCTAATTTCAATTTCAAGCTAAATAATTTCTTATTTGTTGCCCACATATTCTGTTACACTTACTGTGTCAGCATTGGCAACCATAACCCGTGATGGAATTTTGTGTGACATAACTAGTTAACTTATTTTTTTTATGTCTTTATAGACTAAGATTAATCAATGCCATTCTTGTTTTCCTCTTAGCCAGATTATACAGGATAAACAGTCCTGGAATGTTCACAGACATGGACTATGAGTTGGAGGAGGACAAACTGTAAGTAAATATGATTTGCATCCTTTTCAAAAAGTGAAAACAGGTTTTTAGAAATGTATATATATATATTACTGCTCCAAAAAATAAAAGGAACACTTAAACAACACAATGTAACTCCAAGTCAATCACACTTCTGTGAAATCAAATTGTCCACTCAGGAAGCAACACTGATTGACAATAAATTTCACATGCTGTTGTGCAAATCGAATAGACAACAGGTGGAAATTATAGGCATTTAGCAAGACACCCCCAATAAAGGAGTGGTTCTGCAGGTCACTTCTTAGTTCCTATGCTTCCTGGCTGATGTTTTGGTCACTTTTGAATGCTGGCGGTGCTTTCACTCTAGTGGTAGCATGAGACGGAGTCTACAACCCACACAAGTGGCTCAGGTAGTGCAGCTCATCCAGGATGGCACATCAATGCGAGCTGTGGCAAGAAGGTTTGCTGTGTCTGTCTGTTTCCAGTGATCATCCTTGAGATGTTTCTACAACTTGGAGTCTACCTGTGGTAAATTCAATTGATTGGACATCATTTGGAAAGGCATACACTTGTCTATATAAGGTCCCACAGTTGACAGTGCATGGCTGAGCAAAAACCAAGCCATGAGGTTGAAGGAATTGTATGTAGTGCTTTGAGACAGGATCGTGTCAAGACAGAGATCTAGGGAAGGGTACCAAAAAATGTCTGCATCATTGAAGGTCCACAACAACAGTTGTCCCCATAATTCTTATATGGAAGAAGTTTGGAACCACCAAGACTCTTCCTAGAGCTGGCCGCCAGGCCAAACTGACCAAGAACCCGACGGTCATGCTGACAGAGCTCCAGAGTTCCTCTGTGGAGATGGGAACTATCTCTGCAGCACTCCACCAATCAGGCATGTATGCTAGAGTGCCTTGACTGAAGCCATTCCTCCAGTAAAAGGCACAAAACAGTCCAATTGGAGTTTGCCAAAAGGCACCTAAAGGAATCTGATCATGAGAAACAAGATTCTCTAGTCTGATGAAACCAAGATTGAACTCTTTGGCCTGAATGCGTAGCATCACATCTGGGGGGAACGAGGCACCGCTCATCACCTGGCCAATACCATCCCTACGGTGAAGCATGGTGGTGGCAGCATCATGGTTTGGGGATGTTTTTCAGTAGTAGGGACTCAGAGACTAGTCAGGGTCAAGGGAAAGATGAACGGCGCAAAGTACAGAGGGATCCTTGATGAAAACCTGCTCCAGAGCGCTCAGGACCTCAGACTCGGGCGAAGGTTCACCTTGACAACAATGACCCAAACCACACAGCCAAGACAATGCAGGAGTGGCTTCGGGACAAGTCTCTGAATGTCCTTGAGTGGCCCAGCCAGAGCCCGGACTTGAACCTGATCAAACATCTCTTGAGAGACCTGAAAATATTGGGAGAAACTCCCCAAATACAGGTGTGCCAAACTTGTAGCATCATACCCAAGAAGACTTGAGGCTGTAATCGCTGCCAAAGGTGCTTCATCAAAGTACTGAGTAAAGGGTCTGAATACTTATGTAAATGTCATATTTCCGGGGGGGGGGGGGGGGGGTTATTATACATTGGCCAACATTTCTAATAACCTGTTTTTGTTTTGCCATTATGGGTGTATTGTGTGTAGATTGATGAAGGAAATAAAACATTGAATACATTTTAGAATAAGGATGTAACGTACCAAAATGTGGAAAAAGTGAAGGGGTCTGAATACTTTACAAATGCACTGTACATCTAATATAATTGACTTTGACAGCGCTTGCTTTCCCAAATCATATTGTAGACACTAGACAGACAATGTATTAACAAGATCTCCAATTATTCTTCAACAGGGGGATCCCTACAGTCCCTGGGACTATATCCCTGAAGAAGGATGCTCAGAACCTGATAGGGATCAGCATCGGGGGTGGGGCGCAGTACTGTCCCTGTCTCTACATTGTACAGGTATTATGTACCTTAGTCCATTAGAGCGGTTGTTTGGTTCAGTAGCTATGTATCCAGAGTGTTAACTGAATCAGGAACATTATATTATAGATGCATTGCATAAACCATTATCTTGAACTTTCTTAAAGCAGTTTGTTTTAAGACTCTGTGCTCTTATGGCTTGGTTTTTGTCATTATTGGATATATTCTTTACCTCTAACTGGGATCTCTGTCAGGTCTTTGACAACACCCCTGCTGCTCTGGAGGGGACTCTGGCGGCTGGCGATGAGATCACAGGAGTGAACGGCAAACCTGTGAAGGGCAAGACAAAGGTGGAGGTGGCAAAGATGATTCAGGCTGTCCAGGTACATTAAGAGGGCTTGGAATCAGCTTTTCAATACATTTTTGTTTGCTACTGCAAAAGACTACAAACCAGTTAGTGTATTTCCTGTAGTTCTTTTTTTGTTAGCCACACAACCCAAACCTTGTACCAACACTGACAAACTAACAAGACTAACACTTACCAGTAGATAAAAATAGAAAGTCCAAAGCCACAGTATTTAATTCTGGATTCTGTGTTTTTTAGCAGTAAATTACCAGTCAGTCTGAAAAGGACTGCGGTCACTATTCAATGTTAAATAATAGGGACACCTCCGATCGCTCAGCGGAGCTAGTGAGAATTGGACCCTCACGTCACCAGTGTGGAGTGGCAATGTTGTTTTTAAATCCATTGTGACAACACAGGAAGCTATGCGAGTTCAATGACTACCCCACCATGGTCTGTGCTCAGGATTAGAGAGATGGGGAGAGACGCTCCACTGTTTGTATAAAGGATTAGTATGTGCCATTGTAGCCCTTAGGCTTCGCTGACTCTTTCATTTTTTTTGCATGCTATGCCCACTGAGTTGAAATTGTCAGTGGTATTTATTGATATTACTTGCAAACGTTGTGCAGTTTTATCAGAGAATCTGTCATTCTTATGTTTATACACTTGCAGAAGCACCTTTGTTTGGCTTAAAGACTGCTATATTGTGCAGTCTTGTCCTTCATGATTTTCAGTTGAAATTAGTTGCAGACACACTATACACATGGATTGTTTGGCAATACCTTGTCGACTATAACCTGCCTGTAACACGAATCTCCAGATAAACCAGGGGAGAAAGCCAATGTTGGGTAGATCTAGCAATACTGTATTGCCTGGGGAACTCCATAGGCTATATATTTTTGTTTGAGTAATATGATCCCTGGGGGAAGTGTCTGTGGATTTGCATCATGGTTTTATTATACTGAGGTGGTGTTTGAGTGACTGTCTTGTCTCTTCCATTCATTCCTCTTGTCTTTGCAGGGAGAAGCAACAATCCACTACAACAAGCTGCAGGCTGACCCCAAACAGGGGAAGTCGCTGGACATAGGTAACAGTCGCAGAATACATCTCTAAAATATACAGGTCATTGACAAAATAAAGGAAACACCAACATAGTGTCTTAATAGGACGTTGGGCCGTCACAAGCCGCTAGAGCAGATTGAATTCTCCTTGGCATAGATTCTACAAGTGTCTGGAACTCTACTGGAGGGATGCGACACCATTCTTTCACACGAAATTCCATAATTTGTTTTGTTGATGGTGGTGGAAAAGGCTGTCTCAGACGCCGCTCCAGAATCTGTTCTGGGGTTGAGATCGGGTGACTGGCAGGGCCGTGGCATATCATGAAACATCAGCAAATTGAGCAGTATTTTCCACTGAAGCTCTTGTCAAACCAGCCCCAACAATCATCCCTCTTGCAAAGTCACTAAGATCTTTTCTAGCCATGGTAGTAGCCAAAATATTGGGCAACTGGGCCTGCCCAGCATTTTTATACATGACCCTGCATATGGCGGGATATTAATTCCACAACTGTGTGGAAGCACCTGCTTTCAATATACAGTACATAGTATCCCTCATTTACTCAAGTGTTTCCTTTATGTTGGCATTTTCCTATATATGGGTAGAGTACCATTCTTACCCACCAGACCGACAGATGCTACCATCATAGTATGTTTCTACATCTGGTGTGTTTTAGTGCTGAAGAAGGTGAAGCACCGCCTGGTGGAGAACATGAGCTCTGGTACAGCCGACGCTCTGGGGCTCAGCAGAGCCATACTCTGCAATGGTGAGACTGGGACAAAACACGCTGTCCGTCTGGCCATGTTATACATTTCTATTATTTCTGACTTTACTTTCCTCATTGCATACACTTGAAGCCAATTACAGTCAATTGAAGCCAATTTAGTTGACATCACCCCTAAGATACTGGCCCTGTCCGAATAACTGTACTGGCGTACTACATACTTAAACTATATACTAATTTTGGCATTTGATCTCGTAGAATTCACTTGCCTTTTCTGACTCGCGTGTTTGACAAAAGCTGATAATCAGATAAATTGATGCGCAGTACCAAAGTGAACGAATGGCGGGAGTCAACGCAATCATGTATTCGATGACTCATTCGGAGTACTATTTAAAATATGTCAACCTTTTTCAGATACTATCTAGTATGCTAGTATGGGTATTCGGACACGGCCACCACATAAGCTCTGTGCAATCTCATGATGACTGATATCATCTGGACCGGAGAGGGGGCACTATGCTACTGCTGTAAGTGTCCTCATACTAGGCCCTTTTCGTTTTCAGATGGTCTGGTGAAGAGACTGGAGGAGTTGGAGAAAACAGCAGAGCTGTACAAAGGTATTTTTTAAATGATTAATGTTATTATGTGTGACATTCTCCATACGTTCTCCCCTCTTCATGCACCACTGTCCTTGTTTGTCTCTTCACAGGCCTGATGGAGCACACGAAAAGACTGCTCAGAGCCTTCTTTGAACTCTCTCAGACACACAGAGGTGAGTTGCCACGCCTTGAAACTACACAAACATTATGTTAAACTACAGATCTAGACACAATATAACCATGTACTATGATCATACTCAAGCTCCCTCACACTGAAAGTGAACAGGTTTGTATTTCCAGTAATGTGTTGCATGCCATGAGACTGGATGATGTTTGATTGTTCCACTCTCTCCCTCTGCCTGGACGACCCTCAGCGTTTGGGGATGTGTTCTCTGTGATCGGGGTACGGGAGCCTCAGGCTGCAGCCAGTGAGGCCTTTGTGAAGTTTGCTGAGGCCCATCGCAACATGGAGAAGTACGGTATCCAGCTGCTGAAGACCATCAAGCCTGTGAGTAGTATAAGAAATTAACAAACAGTCAAATCAATACACAAACCATTAACAGGATTCATATGCCAACACCCAACAAGATTGCATTCACTCCTTCATATACCTAGATTAGATAACTTCCATCCCCACACATCCATATATATATTGGGAATCAATTAATCATGTTCCTCTTTCTGTCTCCTGTTTTGTAGATGCTCCATGACCTGAACACCTACCTTCATAAGGCTATACCAGACACCAAGCTCACCATCCGCAAATACCTGGATGTCAAATTTGAGTACTTGGTGAGAGCAGACCCCTTATTCAAAATGTCAACATTGATCAACTAAAAACTGGGCCTAAACTGTACCGACGCGTTTATTTCTAATGTGTTAGTCATTGGCTTAAAGGTTAATCCATTTTGTGTTCCAGTCTTACTGTCTGAAAGTGAAGGAGATGGATGATGAAGAGTACAGCTGCATTGTGAGTACCTTACCTTACTTCCTATGCCTGTAGTCCACACAGAAACATTGATATATCAATGAGTAACAAAGTGGATCTCTGTAGCGTGTTTGTGATTTAGTTTTTCTTATATACCTGTGTGCTTCCTTAGGCGATGGGAGAGCCCATGTATCGCGTCGGCACCGGGAACTACGAGTACCGGCTTGTGCTGCGGTGTCGACAGGAGGCCCGTGCTCGGTTTGCCAAGATGAGAAAGGATGTGCTGGAGAAGATTGAGCTACTGGACCAGAAACATGGTTTGTTCTCTCTGTTTGTCTACCTAGGAGAATCATCCTCTCCATTAACGCTCTGTCCAGCTACCTGTAATAAGTGGACAGAGTATCTCTCCAAACAGTATCTCTCTGTTTGCCCATTACTAATGGATATAAAAGCCTTTCCACAGGGCAAAAACTGGGTATAGCAACGTTGTTTCCACGTGGAAAACTGATTGGATTTGCAAAATCATCAACGCAAGGGAATTAAAATAAAATAAAAATTCACCCAACTTTATAATAATTGTTTTAGATTGTTGGATTCAAGTTAGTTGAAACCTCAATCAAATGTAAATCAAATCTAGACGTTAAACAGTGTGGGTAAATTTTATCCAATGTATGATCAGTCCCTCTCTCCCTGCTTCACGATATACTAATGTATCAGGATGAGCGTTTCTCGGCACAGATGGCCTACTAATTCTAAACAACTCTTTCTTTGACCTCTGCACTGCTAGGAAACACCAGATCTGTCTAAAGTATGGTATAAAGGTAGGGTGCGTGTTCACATCTTTCTCCCTTCCTGCTTCAGTCCAGGACATCGTGTTCCAGTTGCAGCGTTTTGTGTCAGGCATGTCGCGCTACTACGACGAGTGCTACGCCGTGCTGAAGGATGCTGACGTTTTCCCCATCGAGGTGGACCTCTCCCGCACAATGATCAACTACGGCAGCCAGTCACGCTCCTTCACAGAAGAAGAGGAAGAGGAGGGGGGGGAGGGAAGTGAAGAACAGGATGGGGGTGCTGGCAAGCAGGCTGAGAACGGTGCTGAAAAACTGATTGATGATTATTGAGAGTTAATATGATTGTTTTCTGGAGCTAAATTCCACCTACGTCTACCAACTGCCACTCTGCATTTATTTAGCAATGATTAGTTAAATATGTGGAAATGGTCAGCAAAGTCATCACAATGGAGAATACTACTGTAAATTGCTGCTATTCAACTGTACTGGAACTAACTATTGCAACCTACTGTAACCAATACCATTTCCACAACTGACAGCCATCACTGTAACTAACTTTTTGGGGCTTGAATTGATTCAACAGGTTTTTTCTGGGTCAGTTTATTCTGCAAGTTTATTTCTAGTTCCTACCAAACACGTATATCAGATTGGTGGATGATATTTCCTTAAAAAAATGTTATATCGTTGCTAAATGAGTGCAGCATAGTATGTTACAGAATGATTGGGCAAAGTGTATTTTTATCTACAGGTTTTAGGAGGTGCTGATGCTTCAGTTTAGGAGTGTATATATGTTTGGGGTGCCTTCAGTCTCATTTGAATCATATGTGAACAGACGAGTCTATTCTGAACAAGCGGCCAGTCCTGTCTTGATGAGATGACAGTGGTTAAATGCTGTTCCCATTAAAATGATGTAGTCATTTGGGGCGAGCACATGACTAAGAGTGATCATTAACCAGGACTGGCCACAGACCAAAATAGGACTAATTTTCCATTGACACAAGCCCTGATGTTACAAGTTTATCAGTCCCACTCAATATTTTGCATTGTATCTGCACTAAACCACATGAAATTTTAATGGGGTAGCTGAACATAGTGAGGCACAAATCACTTGTAAAGGATGAGTGTGCAAGGGCAAGGTTCAGCCCAAACCGCATTTTAAACTAGATGAAGGAACCTCGGTCAAATGAAATGTTATAATTCCAGTGTGTTTTTTTTGTTGTGTAGTGTGTTTGTTACTTTTGTTACTTTCTGTCATTGTTAAGAATTTCTCTGCCTCGCTGCTGCACCCGATGCTAGATTCTCAGCCCCACTACAGTTTAATAATCATATAACAAGTGCAGTAGAGGGCTGTGTTCTTTCAAATTGGAATGTATTTAATCAAAGGGACCTTTGTTGTCTTTATGTTTTGATTTGTCAACTACTGAACTGTATTGATTTTGTGCTGAAGCTTTAATCTGGTTACATTGCTACTCTCGCTCAGTTCCACAAACAAAGTGAACCTTGAACATTATACCAATTTGATATTTTTGTGTAAATTGTTTTTATTTTGCTCTATGCTTCATGTATTATTCAAATACAGTATGTATTCATTGTGAAAACCATGGACTCCTAAAGGATTTACAATATTAAGAATATATCAGAATTTACATTGCTGGAGCTTCCAGAATGTCTTATTTTATGAAGATATTGAATATTTTTATTTCTTATGGGTGTTTTAATCTTGTGTTGAGCTCTTCTGTCTTTGTTTGTTACATGTTGTGTGGCAGAAGGATACATTCATTATTCTGATTGAATTAAAGTTTCTGCAAAAAAAGATTTGGTAACCATTCTGTGTAAAGATAAAAAAATATATAACTGGATTGTTTGGATCACATGTTTACATGTGACCTTCTTCGCACGCTTTGAGGATAACACAGTGCCCCCGACGCAGCCTGCGACCAAGGACTGTGTGCTCTCCTTCTCCGTGGCCGACGTGAGTAAAACATTTACAGTGGCTTGCGAAAGTATTCACCCCCTTGGCATTTATCCTATTTTGTTGCCTTACAACCTGGAATTAAAATAGATTTTTGGGGAGTTTATCATTTGATTTACACAACATACCTACCACTTTGAAGATGGTAAATATGTTTTCTTGTGAAACAAAAGAAATACATTCTTTTTTTAAACAGAAAACTTTTCACCCTCCCCAAAGTCAATACTTTGTAGAGCCACCTTTTGCAGCAATTACAGCTGTAAGTCTCTTGAGGTATGTCTCTATAAGCTTGGCACATCTAGCCACTAGGATTGTTGCCCATTCTTCAAGGCAAAACTGTTCCAGTTCCTTCAAGGTGGATGGGTTCCGCTGGTGTACAGCAATCTAAGTCATACCACAGATTCTCAATTGGATTGAGGTCTGGGCTTTGACTAGGCAATTCCAAGACATGTAAATGTTTCCCCTTAAACCACTCGAGTGTTGCTTTAACAGTATGCTTAGGGTCATTGTCCTGCTGGAAGGTGAACCTCTGTCCCAGTCTCAAATCTCTGAAAGACTGAAACATGTTTCCCTCAAGGATTTCCCTGTATTTAGCGCCATCCATTATTCTTTCAATTCTGACCAGTTTGCCAGTCCCTGCTGATGAAAGACATCCCCACAGCATGATGCTGCCACCACCATGCTTCACTGTGGGGATGGTATTCTCAGGGTGATGAGAGGTGTTGGGTTTGCATCAGACATAGTGTTTTGCTTGATGGCCAAAAAGCTTAATTTTAGTCTCATCTGACCAGAGTACCTTCTTCCATATGTTTGGAGAGTCTCCTACATGCCTTTTGGCGAACACCAAACGTGGTTGCTTATTTTTTACTTTAAGCAATGGCTTTTTTTCTGGCCACTCTTCCATAAAGCCCAGCTCTGTGGAGTGTGCTGCTTAAAGTGGTCCTATGGACAGATCCTCCAATCTCTGCTGTGGAGCTTTGCAGCTCCTTCAGGGTTATCTTTGGTCTCATTGTTGCCTCTCTGATTAATGCCCTCCTTGCCTGGTCCATGAGTTTTGGTGGGCGGCCCTCTCTTGGCAGGTTTGTTGTGATGCCATATTCTTTCCATTTTTTAAATAATAATGATGCTCTGTGGAATGTTCAAAGAAATGTTCAAAGTTTCAGCTATTTTTTTCTAATTCAACCCTAATCTGTACTTCTCCACAACTTTTTCCCTGACCTGTTTGGAGAGCTCTTTGGTCTTCATTGTGCCCCTTGCTTAGTGGTGTTGCAGACTCTGGGGTCTTTCAGAACAGGTGTATAGATACTGAGATCATGTGACACTTAGATTGCAAACAGGTGGACTTTATTTAACTAATTATGTAACTTCTGAAGATAATTGGTTGCACCAGATCTTATTTAGGGGCTGCACGCACCACTTTTATTTTTTAAACAAGTTCTTTTTTTCATTTCACTTCACCAATTTGGACTGTTTTGTGTATGTCCATTACATGAAATCCAAATAAAAATCTATTTAAATTACAGATTGTAATGCAACAAATTAGGGAAAACGCCAAGGGGGATGAATACTTTTGCAAGGCACTGTAAAAGTGTTAACCCTCGCAAGGCTGCCGGCTCAGATGTCATCCCTAACCGTGCCCTCAGAGCATGCGCAGACCAGCTGGCTGGTGTGCTCACGGGCATATTCAATCTTCCTATCCCAGTCTGCTGTCCCCACAGGCTTCAAGGTGGCCACCGTTGTTCCTGTACCCAAGAAAGCAAAGGTAACTGAACTTAATGACTATCGCCCCGTAGCACTCAACTCTGTCATCATGAAGTGCTTTGAGAGACTAGTCATAGTCACTAGTCATATATCACCTCTACCTTACCTGCCACCATAGACCCACTTCAATTTGCTTACCGCTCCAATAGATCCACAGTCGATGCAATTGCCATCACTATGCACACTGCCCTATCCCATCTGGACAAGAGGAATACCTATGTAAGAATGTTGTTTATTGATTATAGCTCAACATTCAACATCATAGTACCCTCCAAGCTCATCATTAAGCTCAAGGCCCTGGGTCTGGACTTCCTGAGGGGCTGCCCCAGGTGGTAAAGGTAGGAAACATCACCTCCATTCTGCTGATCCTCAACACAGGGGCCCAACAATGGTGCGTGCTCAGCCCCCTCCTGTACTCCCTGTTCACCCATGACTGTGTTGCCAAGCACCCCTCGAACTCGATCATCAAGTCTGCAGACGACACAACATTAGTAGGCTTTATTACCAATGATGACGAGACAGCCTACAGGGAGGAGGTGAGGGTTCTGGGAGTGTGATGCCTGGAAAACAACCTCTCACTCAATGTCAACAAAACAAAGGAGATGATCGTGGACTTCAGGAAACAGCAGAGGGTGCACCCCCTATCTACATCGACGGGACCGCAGTGGTGAAGGCGGCACAACAGAGCCTCTTCAACCTCAGGAGGCTAAAGAAATATGGCTTGTCACCTAAAACGCTCACAAACGTTTACAGATGCACAATTGAAAGCATCTTGTCGGGCTGTATCACCGCCTGGTATGGAAACTGCACTGCCTGCAACCGCAAGGCTCTCCAGAGGGTGGGGCTGTGCTTTGACAAAGTGGGTGGGATTATATCCCGCCTGTTTGGCCCTGCCCCCAGACCCCTCCTGTCTCAGCCTCCAGTATTTATGCTGCAGTAGTTTGTGTCGGGGGGCTAGGGTCAGTCTGTTATATCTGGAGTACTTCTCCTGTCTTATCCGGTGTCCTGTGTGAATTTAAGTATGCGCTCTCTCTAATTCTCTCTTTCTTTCTCTCCTTTCTTTCTTTCTTTCTCTCTCTCGGAGGACCTGAGCCCTAGGACCATGCCTCAGGACTACATGGCCTGATGACTCCTTGCTGTCCCCAGTCCCCAACAGCTCCTTTCTCAAGGCCATCAGACTGTTAAACAGCCATCACTAGCACAGAGGCTGCTGCCTATAGGCATAGACTAGAAAACACTGGCCACTTTAAGGAATGGAACACTAGTCACTTTAATAAGTAATGCAAGACATGTAAACATTATCTCATATGTACTGTGTTCTATACTGTTCTATGTTATCTTAGTCACTTAATAATGTTTACATATCTGCCATGACTCATCTGATATGTATATACTGTTTTCTATCTTTCTACGGTATCTTTGTCACTTAATAATGTTTACATATCTGGCATTACTCATCTGATATGTATATACTGTTTTCTATCTTTCTACGGTATCTTTGTCACTTAATAATGTTTACATATCTGGCATTACTCATCTGATATGTATATACTGTTTTCTATCTTTCTACGGCATCTTTGTCACTTAATAATGTTTACATATCTTGCATTACTCATCTGATATGTATATACTGTGTTCTATACTATTCTAATGTATTTTAGTCCATTCTGCTCTGACATTGCTCGACCATATATTATATAGTCATAATTAATTCCTACTTAGATTTGTGTGTATTGGGTATATGTTGTGTAACTTGTTAGATATTACCGCACTGTTTAGAAGCACAAGCACTTCGCTACACCCGCAATAACATCTGCTAAACACGTATGTGACCAATACATTTTGATTTGATATGATGCTATGCTGTGCGTGTTAGGAAAATGAACGTTAACGAATTACTTTACATTTAAAATGACACGCCCCCGCGTGTTTGCTCGCACTCGCCCCAGTGGCCTAATGGATAAGGCACTGGCCTCCTAAGCCAGGGATTGTGGGTTCGAGTCCCATCTGGGGTGTACTATTCTTTTGCGTCAAATTTCCTTTTCCTTCATTGGAATTAGGGTTCGATCATTAAACGTATTCTGGATGATGTATTTGGTACCGTATGTACATATAATGTAATGACTTTAGTGGAGTATACTTGTTTCACTTTGTAGGCTGATACAATGGGATCTTGCTTCTGGTGAGAAATCCAAGATGGAGGGTAACCAATCGTGATAAATTGTGTGTCATGAACAACATTCCCGAGAGCAACAATAGTGGAATCGGCAGGTTCGTCTTTGAAATAAGAATCCGTCATTGTAACGGATGTAAACTGATAAAAAATTGTGAAAATATGCCATAATTGGACTAGATAATGCTACACAAGGTTAGAATTTTGTTATATGAATTCAACAACCAAATGATTTGTTCATTTGAAGAATATATATTTTTTTAATGTGGATATATTTGAATTTAGAATTACACTGGGCGCATAATTACAGTTTATGCACTGAACAGCCTAACCTATGGATTGTGCACCCAGACATGGGGTATCAGCCTACTCAGTGACATTCACAGAACACAACTGTGAAGAGTTTACACACCAAAAATATACACAGTAGGCTGAATAGCGTGGTGAATTACCACAGTCAAAGTCCTGCAATAAGAGTTAAGATGCTAATATTTGTGTAAACTCATTTTAACATTTTTAATTTGTTGTTTTTATTTAACCTTTATTTAACTATAGTTGTGTTCTGTGCGTGACACTGAGTAGGCTGATACCCAATTTCATGGGTGCACAATCCATAGATTAGGCTGTACAGCAGTGGTGGAAAAGTACCCAATTGTCGTACTTGAGTAAAACTATAGATACCTTAATAGAAAGTTACTCAAGTAAAAGTGAAAGTCACCCAGTAAAATACTACTTGAGTAAAAGTCTAGAAGTATTTGGTTCTAAATATACTTAAATATCAAAAGTAAAAGTATAAATAATGAGAAATTCCTTATATTAAGCAAAGCAGACAGCACCATTTTCTTGTTTAAAAAATGTACGGATAGCCAGTGGCACACTCCAACACTCAGACATAATTTATAAATGATGCATTTGTGTTTAGTGAGTCTGCCAAAACAGAGAAAGTAGAGATGACCATGTGTTGTCTTGATAAGTGTGTGAATTGGACTATTTCCTGTCCTGCTAAGCATTAAAAATGTAACTAGTACTTTTGGGTGTCAGGGAAAATGTATGGAGTAAAAAGTACATTATTTTCTTTAGGAATGAGGTGAAGTAAAAGTAAACGTTAAAAAAATATTAATAGTGAAGTAAAGTACAGATACCCACAAAACTATTTAAGACGTACTTTAAAGTATTTTTACTTAAGTACTTTACACCACTGCTGTACAGTGCATATAAGCATGCCCCCAATGCAATTCTGAATTGAAAGACATCTGCAGTGCAATTTCAACTAACTTTTTAGTCATATTAACGAATAATTGTTTTTTGTGGAATTTATATAACAACATTCCAAACTTGTTTAGCACTATCTAATCCAATTGTGGTATAATTCCACTATTTTTATCAGTTTGCGTCAGTTTCAATGAGGAACTTTTATTTTGAAGGCAAATAACTGATTCCACTATCGTTGCTTATGCTAATATTGTTCAAAACACGTTTGTGATCAATTCCCCACCGGCTCCAACATTAAGGAAACTATAAACTAGAACCAGACTTTCAGTTCCCCACTGTTTTTATTTTGTGAATAGTGTGATTTATTCAGGTAACATTCATCTGTAAATCACGCATTTAAAACCTGTATTTTCTTCGAACAGAAATGAAGAGGCTGTGTCTTTTGTTTTCTTTCTATGTTGCTGCGACTTTCGCCAGTGCTGACAGTAAAAGTGAAACATTGTAGCCGAAGTTATTTTGTGAGCTGTATTTGATTACACACAGCGAATGCGTGTATACGTGTAGGCTAGACGAAATAGGCTGACATCTCAGATAGTGAAACTTACAGTGAAACGTCAAGGGTTGTACTGTGGTCGAGACAATTTGTTCCATTAAGTGCAGAAATGAATCCATTGAAATCAATGATAAACCCAGCAATTTCCAAAGCTTGTGTTTCTGTAATGATTAATTTCATTTTATTTTTTCATTAAAAAAAACTAACTTTTTGTCTATCCTGCACAAATGGAGCTAGTATTTCGCTGCACCTGCGATAACATCTGTAAATCTGTGTACACGGCCAATACATTTTTACTTGATAATGTCAATAGAAAGAAATACTCTAATGTTTCTGTTGAAAGTTGACGTGTAATATTGCCTGCTTTACAGAGTTGAAAGCAGCCGCAGTGTACTGGGATGCTACACATAAGACTGTCCAACTGAAAGAAGGAGTGATAGAAAAAGAGGGGGATGCATATGGATACCTCAATGACAGCCTCTGTTAACATGTGTAGAGAAATGCTATTTCTTATGCAGGTGACCAACCTATTGCTAATACAGGGCTACAACTCAAAGTAAAGCCTGTGGGGTCCCCTACAGGATAGCTCCCGCATTACACTAACTGCCAAAACCAGCGCACACACATAATCTCCTTTGTAGCTGAACATTGTGTGCCCGAAGAGGATTCTACGATGACGGACAGACAACTGAGCCAATGGCGGAAGACTACAGACTACACCCCAGCTGAACCAATCCAAAGATCCGATCTTCCAGAATCAACCTACTTTCTGTTCTATATATAAGTGGTGTACTGATTGTAACGGTCTCTTTGCCTGCAGTTCCGTACGAACTAGCGGAGGAGCCGTAATTATGCTGTTCTAGATATCTTCACTCTGAATAAACTGTCGCTTGTCATACAATTTACCACCTTGTCTGAATCGATCCTTGACCGACTCGCCCGTCTACATATCTAATTTCTAACACATGCTTCAGAATTCATCAGTACAGAAACAGATACTGTGAGAACACCCTCTACACAGGCTTCCTGGTGTCTCTGGATGACTTCTACCTCCTGGGCAGTGGCCTGATGATGACCCAGACCACCAACAACGTCTTCAACACGTCCCTCTTCTCCCAGGTCCCGCCCCACAGCCTGCATACGAATACGCTGATTCGGTGAGCGAGTTCATTAGGAAGTGCATTGAAGATGTCGTTCCCATAGCAACTATTAAAACATTCCCAAACCAGAAACCGTGGATTGATGGCAGCATTCGCGTGAAAGGTGACCGGAAACATGACCGAATACAAACAGTGTAGCTATTCCCTCCGTAAGGCAATCAAACAAGCTAAGCGTCAGTATAGAGACAAAGTAGAGTCGTAATTCAACGGCTCAGACACAAGAGGTATGTGGCAGGGTCTACAGTCAATCACGGATTACAAAAAGAAAAGCAGCCCCGTCACGGACCAGGATGTCTTGCTCCCAGGCAGAATAAATAACTTTTTTGCCCGCTTTGAGGACAATACAGTGCCACTGACACTGCCCGCAACCAAATGCGGACTCTCCTTCACTGCAGCCGAAGTGAGTAAAACATTTAAACGTGTTAACCCTCGCAAGGCTGCAGGCTCAGATGGCATCCCCAGCCGCGCCCTCAGAGCATGCGCAGACCAGCTGGCTGGTGTGTTTACGGACATATTCAATCAATCCTTATCCCAGTCTGCTGTTCCCACATGCTTCAAGAGGGCCACCATTGTTCCTGTTCCCGTAGCACTCACTTCCGTCATCATGAAGTGCTTTGAGAGACTAGTCAAGGACCATATCACCTCCACCCTACCTGACACCCTAGACCCACACCAATTTGCTTACCGCCCAAATAGGTCCACAGATGATGCAATCTCAACCACACTGCACATTGCCCTAACCCATCTAGACAAGAGGAATACCTATGTGAGAATGCTGTTCATCGACTACAGCTCAGCATTTAACACCATAGTACCCTCCAAACTCGTCATCAAGCTCGAGACCCTGGGTCTCGACCCCGCCCTGTGCAACTGGGTACTGGACTTCCTGACGGGCCGCCCCCAGGTGGTGAGGGTAGGTAACAACATCTCCACCCCGCTGATCCTCAACACTGGGGCCCCACAAGGATGCGTTCTGAGCCCTCTCCTGTACTCCCTGTTCACCCACGACTGCGTGGCCATGCATGCCTCCAACTCAATCATCAAGTTTGCGGACGACACTACAGTGGTAGGCTTACCAACAACGACGAGACGGCCTACAGGGAGGAGGTGAGGGCCCTCGGAGTGTGGTGTCAGGAAAATAACCTCACACTCAACGTCAACAAAACTAAGGAGATGATTGTGGACATCAGGAAACAGCAGAGGGAGCACCCCCCTATCCACATCGATGGTAGTGGAGAGGGTAGTAAGTTTTAAGTTCCTCGGCGTACACATCACAGACAAACTGAATTGGTCCACCCACACAGACAGCATCGTGAAGAAGGCGCAGCAGCGCCTCTTCAACCTCAGGAGGCTGAAGAAATTTGGCTTGTCACCAAAAGCACTCAAACTTCTACAGATGCACAATCGAGAGCATCCTGTCGGGCTGTATCACCGCCTGGTACAGCAACTGCTCCGCCCACAACCGTAAGGCTCTCCAGAGGGTAGTGAGGTCTGCACCACGCATCACCGGGGGCAAACTACCTGCCCTCCAGGACACCTACACCACCCGATGTCACAGGAAGGCCATAAAGATCATCAAGGACAACAACCACCCGAGCCACTGCCTGTTCACTCCGCTATCATCCAGAAGGCGAGGTCAGCACAGGTGCATCAAAGCAGGGACAGAGAGACTGAAAAACAGCTTCTATCTCAAGGCCATCAGACTGTTAAACAGCCACCACTAACATTGAGTGGCTGCTGCCAACACACTGACTCAACTCCAGCACTTTAATAATGGGAATTGATGGAAATTGATGTAAAATATATCACTAGCCACTTTAAACAATGCTACTTAATATAATGTTTACATACCCTACATTATTCATCTCATATGTATATGTATATACTGTATTCTATATCATATACTGCATCTTTATGTAATACATGTATCACTAGCCACTTTAAACTATGCCACTTTGTTTACATACCCTACATTACTCATCTCATATGTATATACTGTACTCGATACCATCTACTGCATCTTGCCTATGCCATTCTGTACCATCACTCATTCATATCTTTAAGTACATATTCTTTATCCCTTTACACTTGTGTGTATAAGGTAGTAGTTTTGGAATTGTTAGGTTAGATTACTCGTTGGTTATTACTGCATTGTCGGAACTAGAAGCACAAGCATTTCGCTACACTTGCATTAACATCTGGTAACTTTGTGTATGTGACAAATACATTTGATTTGAAATCTTGTCCTGGTTTATCCCTCTGATAATGGTCTACAGTACAGTAGTTTCCAATGCATTTGTTCACACATTTCTTCACTCTCCCTCTCTCTCTATGCACCTATAACAACCAGTACATGATAGGGGACATGAGAAAAGTGACCCTGGGCCACAGTATAGAGGATGAGGATCTGACAGTGGTGGAGCAGATTCTTGGCCTTGTGGAGTTCTCTGACCAAACTCGGGCCCTGCGCAGGGGTGAGGAACATGGATATGGATATAGTACTGCCAATAGATGTACATCTTAAGCATAAACTTAGCAGGGATAAAGTCCATGGGGGAGATGGTAATTGAGCAAGATCTTCCTCTCCCAGGTTACTGGTCCTCCTATAACGTGCCTTTCCACCCAAAGATCTACACCCTGAGTGGCTATGGGAAGATGTGTGAGGAGTACGGGGAGGACTTCTCCTATGACCTCTGCCCCTGGGCCAAGATATTTCCTCAAACACATCATGAGATACAACGTTCCTTTCCTTTACCTGTGGCCATTTCTTATTACTCTGGTTAGCTTTTAGTTATTTCCTTTAGTTCATTTCCTCCCGACATTCTCTCAGCTCTCACTTTGAGTAGCTGTTAACCGTGTTCCTTTCTTTTCCAGACTACAAAAATGACCCCTACTCCAAGGGTAGGTCCATCTGTTGCCGTAATGACCTGAGGGAGAAAGACCCCAGCCCAGGAGGATGCTATGACACCAAGGAAGAACTTTAACTAGCGTTCATTCAGTTCGATCTCTAAATATTAAATAATGTAATAAACATCTGTCTCTGTCTCTCTCTGTAGGTGACTGATTTCCACATGGCGCAGGAGTTCAGAGCGGAGGCGGTGAACGGTCCCACGATGCAGGGCGACCTCCCTCCCTTCTCCTGGGAGGACTTCAATAGCACGGCTCAACAGGGTCTGCCAGACCACTACGACTTCCCCTTCATCAGCATGCATCCTGCACTCTTCATGCCCTGAGAGAGGTGCCATAGAGGGGGGGGGGGGCGGGGGGGGGGGGGGGGGGGGGGGGGGGGGGGTTGAAGAGTTGCCTATGGGGTTAGGGTAATGGAGGAGGGAGGTTAATGCAGATAGATTTGAATACTTTCATCTTTATTTACAGTCCAACATAGTAAATCAGCCTCAGGGGGGAAAATGCTGCAATAATGATCAAGCTTCAAGGAAATCTTATTTCATGTGTGTTTTGTCAATAGCCTACCTACTTTTTTCTTCATGCACTCAGTTGACCTATGTCTTGGACGTTGACTAAGAGTTGCTGCTGTACTGCCGTCATTTAAACATATTTTGAAACACGCTGAATCAATGTAGAAAATGACTGAAGCCTGGTTTGTTCGGTGCCAAATACTATCTTTTTAAATTCAGGTCAATGGCCTAAACCTAGATTCAAATTCAGTACCCTTTGTATTATAATCAAATCCTGACCTTGAAACTAATTACAGTTCATGTTGTCATATGTTGAATTCACTATATGATAATATCAATGCTATTCTCAGGGCTCTTGATCTCATGTTTGTTGCAAGGCCTGCTCTGCTACGGTGGGTGTTTCTGTTTTTATACATGGAAGAATATCTTTCAACTTTGTACTTGTTTGATGTCTTGGAAAGCTGCTCTTCAGAAATGTATTTTCTATGATCGGTGTTAATAGATTTAACATAACTTTCATATCTTTATTGACTTTTATGTGCACCCACCAGCTGAACACATCTTATCCAGTCCAATATGACTTTTTCTGGTTTAAATTTGATCTCTCTCGGGACACATTGGTGATTAATCCTTTCCTACAAAAGGAAGAACTGAAACATCTGTTGAGGGACTCCTCCCCCCATTGCCCTTTCTTTCCCCTCAAGTCTTTCTCTCTGTCTGGTCCAAATGGTTTCACTGTATGTTATTCTCTCTCTCTCTCTCTCTCTCTCTCTCTCTCTCTCTATCTCTCTCTCTCTCTCTCTCTCTCTCTCTCTCTCTCTCTCTCTCTCTCTCTCTCTCTCTCTCTCTCTCTCTCTCCTCTCTCTCTCTCTCTCTCTCTCTCTCTCTCTCTCTCTCTCTCTCTCTCTCTCTCTCTCTCTCTCACTCACTCACTCACTCACTCTCACTCACTCACTCACTCACTCACTCACTCACTCACTCACTCACTCACTCACTCACTCACTCACTCACTCACACACACACACACACACACACACACACACACACACACACACACACACACACACACACACACACACACACACACACACACACACACACACACACCCATGAGGGCAGAGTGAGGCAGCAGGTTTCTCTAGTGTGGGCATTAATTACATGACCAGGCATCGACATGGCAAAGAAGACCTGTAATCCGGACACAACCTGCTCGTCAGCTGGACAAGTCCTCAGCCAAAGCCAGACACAGGTGAGTTTCACTGCTCTGGTTTGTCTAAGGGCTCTATTCAATCAGTATCGCAGAAATTCAACATTACAGCATGGAATTTAAAGACAATGTACCCACTTTAGCAGAGACTCAATTCAAGGTAAACGCTGCAGATGTCGGCGCAATAGGAAATTACCTTTACATTTCTACAGCGATACAGATTGAATAGAGCCCTGATCTTGGTTGTCCTCACTTATTGTCTGCAAGTGCTTCTTTTTGGAATTTTTTTTATTTCACTGGCTTCTCTATAGTATGGCATTAATATGGCGCTATATATCCTCCCCATTGTCTTAGCGATGGATGCAGCATAGTCACTGATAAGCAGCATTGATACAGTATTATGGGGACTTTGTCATCCTTTTCCACCAGAATCCCAACCTGTAAAATGGAGTAGCGATGTTCCTCCCCAGTACGACCCGGCAGTGAGTCCAGCTGTCTGGATATCAGTGGTAGTCGTACTGAACGGCTCCATCTTGGCAATGTTTCTAAAGTTCATCATATACAAAATGCAGGCAAGGCACAATCACACTGCAGGTAAGGAATGCCATTTGGGCTAATGGAGAATATGTGTATTTTTATGTGTGTTTCACAGCAAGTGTTTTGTTCAGTGCTTTCATTAGAGTGAAGTGGGGTTGAAGACAAATTAAGCATGAAGCTCCTCTAGTTTCTGTTCCCCTCTGATAGGCTCTCTGGGGACTTCCCTACTGTCTATTCAACTCTTAACACACATCCGTTGGTTTTTGAGGACCAAAAAAGTATTCTTCACACCCAATGACCTCACACACTCATACTTACACACACACACACACACACACACACACACAAATAAACCCCCAAATGCCAGCAGTTTCAACTACATGCGAGTACACCACTGAATGGTAATGAGATTACTAGGTTAGCTGCATTACATTCAGGGATACATGCCCTGAATACCAACCCTCATTTACATCTCTCCTGCTCACAGTTCACTCTGTGTTGAGCTGGATAGAAGACATAGAACAACCATTTAACTTAACAATGTTTGGAATTGGGTGTCCTTTTATTTAACTAGGCAAGTCAGTTAAGAACACATTCTTATTTACAATGACGCCCTAGGAACAGTGGGTTAACTGCCTTATTAATGGGCAGAACAACATATTTATACATTGTCAGCTCTGGGATTTGATTTTGCAACCTTTCAGTTACTAGTCCAATGCTCTAACCACTAGGCTACCTGCTGCCCTATTGTTGTATATACATTACCATTCCATTGTTTGGTGCCACTTAGAAATGTCCTTGTTTTTGAAAGAAAAGCACTTTTTTGTCCATTTTTAAAATAACATCAGATTGATCAGAAATATAGTGTAAAAATTGTTCATGTTGTAAATTACTATTGTAGCTGGAAACGGCAGATTTTTATTTTAATGGAATATCTACATAGGCGTACAGCAGCGCATTATCAGCTACCATCACTCCTATGTTCAAATGGCACGTTGTGTTAGCTATTCCAAGTTTATCATTGTAAAAGGCTAACTGATCATTATAAAACCCTTTTGCAATTATTTTAGCACAGCTGGAAACTGTCGTGCTGATTAAAGAAGCAATAAAACTGGCCTTCTTTAGACTAGTTGAGTATCTGGAGCATCAGCATTTGTGGGTTTTATTACAGGCTCAAAATGGCCAGAAACAAAGAACTTTCTTCTGAAACTTGTCCGTCTATTCTTATTCTGAGAAATGAAGGCTATTCCATGCGAGAAATTGCCATGAAACGTACAACGCTGTGTACTACTCCCTTCACAGAACATGTTTGTTTCTGCTCCAGGTGAACCAGAGGCAGGACTTAACCCTCCAGCTAAAGCCCTGCCACCTGTGGATGGAGACTGTACAGCAGCCGTGGTACAGAGAGAGGAGGAGGCCCCTCCATCCTGTCCTCAGCTGAACAGTGGGCCCCAAACATGCTTCATGCAGGAGGTGTCTACCTACAGCGGTGCTTCGGGGTGTGGCTCTCTTGGAGAGGTCGGTGGCATGTTCATGTGCAATGGTCTGAGGGAGCATTGGATCCCACTTCCTGCCACTGAGCTGGGGGATGCTGCTTTGGTGACCACCAAGACTGTGCAATGCTCTGACTGAGAGGACATCATTTTGACATATAAAACCACCTGGCCATTGTTAAGCAAAAGGACTTGTTCTTTACAGTATTGTTGGTACTGTATAATCATTTAGATGTAAAAATACACATTTGTGATGGTGTAGGCATAAAGACAAACCTGTAAGCCTATACTGTGGGAGACAACTATGTACTTGTGTTTCTATACTTAAATATTTTCAAAGACAATAAGACAAATCTGAGTAGATTGGGTTAACTCCAATAATAACAGGGCTGTTATAGGATATTTCTATTTGAACTCTTATTCTGTGTAGATTTTCCTGGTAGTTTTAGAATGAAGGTATTATCTGGACAATTATATGGCTATATATTGTGCATGATTGTAACGGTTCTCTTGTGGTGAAGGAGAGTTGGACCAAAATGCAGTGTTGTGATGATTCATGTTATTTTAATAAAGGAAAACCTATACATGAAAAAACTACCAAAATAATGAAAATGTGAAAACCGAAACAGTCCTATCTGGTGCAAACACAGAGACAGGAACAATCACCCACAAACACACAGTGTAACTCAGGCTACCTAAATATGGTTCCCAATCAGAGACAATGACTAACACCTGCCTCTGATTGAGAACCATATCAGGCCAGACATAGAAATAGACAAACTAGACATGAAACATAGAAGGCCCACTCAGCTCACACCCTGACCAACCAAAACATAGAAACATACAAAGCAAACTATGGTCAGGGTGTGAAAATGATGTGGAAAAACAATAACATGGAATTCATCAAATGCTGCAAAATGATTTGATGCAATTTGGCGATATGTCAATGTAAAACCAGTTTTAAATATTACTTTAAAATGAGCAAAAATGAGGAATAACATTTACATTAACTTTATAATTCACTTTTAGATAATGTAGAAGTAAAGGTGGCAACTGCTATTAACTTGGGGATATATTTGACACAACAGTCAACAAAACAAAAAACGTATCATGTAGAAATTTTACCCCGACTCATATATAGTACATTTTGATAAGAATGGGGTGGCAGGGTAGCCTAGTGGTTAGAGCGTTGGACTAGTAACCGGAAGGTTGCAAGTTCAAACCCCTGAGCTGACAAGGTACAAATCTGTTGTTCTGCCCCTGAACAGGCAGTTAACCCACTGTTCCTAGGCCATCATTGAAAATAACTTGCCTGGTTAAATTAAATTTAAAAAAGAGGCAAGGTTTGTGGTTAAACAAAAGTATACTCATCTTTTACAGAAAGTTATTTTGTTCCAATTCAGTGGACACACTGGAAAACCTAGAAAGACCTAGAAAGACAATTGTCGGCCTTTAAAATTATGACATATTAGTGTTTCAGACTACTATCAAATTTGAGGATAAAAACACATTTAGTACTATGAACCAATAAAATGCGTTGAGATTACGATGATAAACTATGACACAATAAAATGCACTGAGAAACTATGAACCAATAAAATGCACTGAGATTACAATGAGAAACTATGACCCAACACTGTGTGTATACATCATTTATAAGATGTAATCATCACGTTATTGATGGCAATATTAAGCTTTAGTATTATTATTAGGCTTCGGTGATAATCAGTGATATTATTTTGAACAATTGTTCATTGTTGATCGCTGGGAAAATGCAACAATACTCATATTTGTCTTTTCTTCAGGGGCTTCTTGGTTTACTGGTTCAGGTTTTCCTAAAGCATCTTTGCTCATGTGACCCAAAATAACCTTTAGCTCAAACCAGAAAGCCATGTCTTTTACCCAGAAATTCATTGGAAAATAGTCAGGTTTCCTATGTATAAGGCATTACTGTAACTATTGTATCAGGTGAATATAAGGCTACTTGACTTCAATGTCACCATTTGACAGCATGTAGTAGCCCTGTATCTCCACAGGAGGCAGTCTGGTCCTGGGTGGCTACAGGTAGGTGCTGGGAATGTCTGTGATGGCCAGGTGCAGGTACTCTGGCAGGCCGTCCTCCTGGCTCCCATTGGTCTCCCTCCTCCTGACTCTGGTGGAGAGGGTCTTCCTCTTCTCCATGCCGTTGTTCCCCGGCCCTCTTTTCTCCAGGCTGGACACGATCATCTCAGACAGATCCTGCTGTAGCCTCTGGAAGTTCTCCCTGAGGAGACAACCAGGGAGAAGATGTTTGAATTATTTGACATACATAATACTCCATTTAGATATGGTTGATAGATAGAGTATACGATCAGGATGGGTGGTTTCTACTCACGCTGTCGGGGGCTTTGGCAGGTTGTATTCTGTCCCTGTCACCCCTGTTAACCAGTATGTCATCTCATTGCCTTTACCCTATAATACATACACAAACATACAAATTGTTGGCATAATCTGAACTCTATACTCACAAAACCATCGCATAGCTTTATGAACCCAGCTTACCTTCAGAAAGGTCTCTCCTCTCTGCTCATACTCAAACTTGCAGTCTGTCCGTTGGAGGATGTTTATGGTGGACTGGCTGACATGGATTCTTAGTGCTGGAGAGGAAGCATGAGAGGTGTCATCCTATGGTGAATATATGCTGCTAGAATGGAGCTGTGCTTGTGATAGCTGAGGAGAATGTATGTAAGAGATCATGTTTGATGTGTCGGTGTCTGTGTGTGCTGTCTCTTACGCAGGCCTGTGGACTCCATGCGTGAGGCAGTGTTGACCGTGTCTCCAAACAGACAGTAACGTGGCATCTTGTTCCCCACCACACCCGCTGCACACGGCCCTGTAAATACACCAGACACAGTGAAAGCTAAACACACAGCAGGCAGTGAAAGTGTTGCTAACAGGACTGTATTGGCCCAATATTATGAACTTAAAATAAAACTAAATAAATAAATAAATAAAACTACTGTATGGGCCAGTTATATTGTGCTGAGATGGGGTACCTGAGTGCACCCCGATGCGGATCCACAGGGGTATGCCCGGTAGGTGTTGGAGCTGGAAGGTCCCTACGAAAGCTAGAATGTCCAGGGCCATGTGGGCAATGTCCACTGCGTGCCGGTTGCCATTGCGCCGCGGCAACCCCGACGCCACCATGTACGCATCACCGATCGTCTCCACCTGGCAGAGAGAAGAGACAATAACCCTCTGAAATGTAATCTGAATACAATAGTAACATTCATATGAAAACTGTTTTCCCCACTCAACTATTCCATCTCAAATGGTATGAATGCTTTCAATTCCATAATACTACAGTAACAACAGTACTGTAGATTCTTCTTTAGTACAGTGGCTTGCAAAAGTATACACCCCCCTTGGCATTTATCCTATTTTGTTGCCTTAGAACCTGCATTTAAACAATATTTTTGGGGGGGTTTGTATCACTTGATTTACACAACATGCACAACACAACTTTGAAGATGCAAAATATTTTTTACTGTGAAACAAACAAGAAATAAGACACAAAAAAACAGAAAATTTGACCATGCATAACTATTCCCCCCTCAAGTCAATACATTGTAGAGCCACCTTTTGCAGTAATTACAGCTGAAAGTCTCTTGGGGCATGTCTCTATAAGCTTGGCACATCTAGCCACTGGGATTTTTGCCCATTCTTCAAGGCAAAACTGCTCCTTCAAGTTGGATGGGTTCCGCTGGTGTACAGTAATCTTTAAGTCATACTTTGACTAGGCCATTCAAGACATTTAAATGTTTCCCCTTAAACCACTTGAGTGTTGCTTCAGCAGTATGCTTAGGGTCATCCTGCTGGAAGGTGAACCTCCGTCCCAGTCTCAAATCTCTGGAAGACTGAAGCAGGTTTCCCTCAAGAATTTCCCTGTATTTAGCGCCATCCATCATTCCTTCAATTCTGACCAGTTTGCCAGTCCCTGCTGATGAAAAACATCCCCAGAGCACCATCCCCCATGCTTCACTGTGAGGATGGTGCTCTCGGGTGATGAGAGGTGTTGGGTTTGAGCCAGACATAGCATTTTGCTTGATGGCCAAAAAGCTAAATTTTAGTCTCATCTGACCAGAGTACCTTCTTCTATATGTTTGGAGAGTCTCCCACATGCCTTTTGGCGAACACCAAACATGGTTGTTTATTTTTTACTTTAAGCAATGGCTTTTTTCTGGCCACTCTTCCATAAAGCCCAGCTCTCCAGCTCTCCAGCAGGAGTGTGCTGCTTAAAGTGGTCCTATGGACAGATACTCCAATCTCCGCTGTGGAGCTTTGCAGCTCCTTCAGGGTTATCTTTGGTCTCTTTGTTGCCTCTCTAATAAATGCCCTCCTTGCCTGGTCCATGAGTTTTGGTGGGCAGCCCTCTCTTGGCAGGTTGGTTGTGATGCCATATTCTTTCCATTTTTTAAATAATGGATTTAATGGTGCTCTGTGGAATGTTCAAAGTTTCAGATATTTTTTTATAACCCAACCTGGTCTGTAATTCTCTACAACCTTTTCCCTGACCTGTTTGGAGAGCTCCTTGGTCTTCATTGTGCCCCTTGCTTAATGGTGTTGCAAGACTCTGGGACCTTTTGGAACTGGTGTATATATACTGAGATCATGTGACACTTAGATTGCACACAGGTGGACTTTATTCAACTAATTATGCGACTTCTGAAGGTAATTGGTATCACCAGATCTTATTTAGGGGCTTCATAGCAAAGGGGGTGAATACCTCTGCATGCACCATTTATCTGTATTTACATTGGGGGTGAATACCTCTGCATGCACCATTTATCTGTATTTACATTGGGGGTGAATACCTCTGCATGCACCATTTATCTGTATTTACATTGGGGGTGAATACCTCTGCATGCACCATGTATCTGTATTTACATTGGGGGTGAATACCTCTGCATGCACCATTTATCTGTATTTACATTGGGGGTGAATACCTCTGCATGCACCATTTATCTGTATTTACATTGGGGGTGAATACCTCTGCATGCACCATTTATCTGTATTTACTTTGGGGGTGAATACCTCTGCATGCACCATTTATCTGTATTTACATTGGGGGTGAATACCTCTGCATGCACCATTTATCTGTATTTACATTGGGGGTGAATACCTCTGCATGCACCATTTATCTGTATTTACATTTTTTACATTTTTTGAAACAAGTTATTTTTTTCATTTCACTTCACCAATTTGTACTATTTTGTGTAAGTCCATTACACGAAATCCAATTAAAAATCAATTTAAATTACAGGTTGTAATGCAACAAAACAGTTTAAACGCCAAGGGGGGGAATACTTTTACAAGGCACTGTATGTGAACATGTCAAGCCTCAGTCCCAACTACCTTGTATACATCATGGTGGTCCAGGATCCTGTCAAAGTTCTTGTAGATGTCGTTGAGCATGTCCACCACCTCCATGGGCGTGCTGTAGTGGCACAGGGTGGTGAAGCCCACGATGTCGCTGAAGTAGACCGTCACCTCATCAAACAGCTCTGGCTCCACACTGCCCGTCTCCTTCAGGGAACGCACCACTGGGCTGAGGAAGGAAGCAGGGGGACGGGAGGTTAGGCTGAGCAACTCCTTATTGCTCTGTTGGCTTCCAAAAGCTAAATAGGCTGGCAGGTGTGTTAAGGTTAAGCGTTAAGAGGATTAGGGTTGTTAGAGTTGAACCAGGATGTGGACATAACGCTCAGTTTAGGTTTAATGTTAGGGTTGTAGCTAGATTCAGGGTTGAACCAGGATGTGAACATAAAGCTCAGTTTAGGGTTAAGGTTAGGGTGATAGCTATGGTTAAGGTTGAACCAAGATGTGGACATGAAGCTCAGTTTAGGGTTAAGGTTAGGATGATAGATAAGGTTAGGGTTGAGCCAGGATGTGGACATGGAGCTAGTGTTAGAGTTAGGGTTAAGGGTTAAGGTTGAGCTGGGATGCATGACATACGCTGGCAGGAGCAGGAAGTTGAGCCTGTCAGCCCTGTCCCTCTCAGCCTTGTACAGAGAGGTTCTCTCCTCCACCAGGTGCTCCAGGTTCCTGGAGTACATCTGCAGCCGACGGATCAGGTTGTCCATGTAGCTCTCATTAGCCTGGTTGTGCAGGTTGCTGAATGATTGTGGAACATGGAAAAAAATGACCAAATCTCTGTAATGGTAAAAGCCCAATAGCTCAGAAAATCTTTAACAAGAGAAAAATCCAAATTGGAGATTGTCTATCACTCCAACGTTTGCATTGATAGAACTCTACATTTCTAAGACGTCTGTATGTTAAACACAAATCAGCTGTTGACATGCCATGGCTTTTGGTTTGTAAAAAGGGTTTTGATTGACTGAATGTACTGAGTGTACAAAGCATTAATAACACCCGCCTTTTCCATGACATAGGCTGACCAGGTGAATCCAGGTGAGAGCAATGATCCCTTATTGATGTCACTTGTTAAATCGACTTCAGTCAGTGTAGATGAAGGGGAAAATACATTTTTTTAAAGAGAAGATCATTTTTAAAATATATATTTTTAAGCCTTGAGACAACTGAGACGTGAATTGTGTATGTGTTCCATTCAGTAAAGTACTTTGAATGGGGTATGGTAATAGGTGCATGGCGCACTGGTTTGTGTCAAGAACTGCAATGCTGCTGTTGTTTTTACAGTCAACAGTTTCCTGTGTGTATCAAGAATGGTCCACCACCCAAAGGACATCCAGCCAACTTGGCACAACTGTGGGAAGCATTGGAGTCAACATGGGCCAGCATCCCTGTGGAACGCTTTCAACACCTTGTAGAGTCCATGTGAGGTGCAACTCAATATTAGGAAGGTGTTTTGTACATTCAGTGTAGATTTGGAATATCAGGCATTTTGTAAACACACAAACAAACTCACACATCATGCACTCACACTCTCCCTCTCATAAAGCAGTGGGCTTACCTGAATATCTTACCCAGAGATCCCTCTATCTTCTTGAAGTCTGGCCTCCTCTCTGGGTCCTCTTCCCAGCAGTTCTTTATCAGCATGTAAAGCTGCAGGAGACAAGTACAATGACAACCATACATACAAACTAACACAGATATGCATGCGTACTTGAGGAATAATATGAGGGGCCTTGTACCTCCGTCTCGTTTTCTGCTGCTGTCTCAAAGTTCAGATCTGGCCTGAAGAAGCCAGTTTGACTTGGGTACTGCACCATGTACAGCTTCTCTGGGGAGGAAGGAAAGGGGAATTCAGTTGACAGACATGTCCTCATTTACAGTAAAATAATACGAATTCCACTCTCCTTTTGCATAATCCCTAGAATAGTAATTGATAACAGTGATCCCTAGTGAGCAGAAGTTGTATTTACATGTAATGGCCAGCAGGAGCCGCTGTTAAATTACCAGTGTGAAATGCATAGACATAAAAAACCTGATAACTTTTACTATTGCTGAAAACTGTTCTGCATGACTCTCTGACTCTAGCCGCCAGACCGTTGTTACCTGCGACGTTGGAGCAGGCCTGGGTGAAGAAGGGGTTCTTCCTCAGTATGATCTCCTGAGCGATGATGGCAAAGCTGTAGACGTCGCCCTTCTGGGAGATCCCCTGCTTCCGGAGGTGTTCTGGAGCCGTCCACAAGTCTGACAGAAAGGAGAGGGACCAGAATGGGATATCAAATCACTCTCCTGCTTGAGTTTTTTACTAACTTCATGGCATAATACTTTCAGGTTGAATCATTTACTTGTGAGGGACATAGTGGGCAGAGGGTTTCACCTTTGCAGGGGTTGAGGATGGTGTTGCAGCCAAAGTCTGTGATTTTGACCACCATGCGGTTGTCCACCACACAGTTTGAGGACTTCAGTCGGCCATGGACCTCAATGTTGCTGGAGTGGAGGTAGGACATGCCCTGAAACCGCCACCAGGGTGAGCCCCACACAGCTACAGCATGCAACACCAGTGGTTCCCAACCAGGGGTACTAGGACAACTGGGGGAACTTGGCCTATCCATAGGGGGTACTTGAGAACTCATGAGACCATAGGGTTACTGGTTCAATGCACATGAGGGGGTAAGGGGTACCGCGGCCAGAGCAAAATTCAGTTGGTGGTACAGTAAGCAAAAAAGGTTGGGAGGCACTAGATTACACCATATTACAATGTCAGTGCATTTACCTACAGTAAACACATAGTACAACCAAACTACATAAGCATACCTTAGCTATGTCATACATGACTGATATCTTGAATTCCAAGTCCATGAAGGTCTTTTCAGGATAGGAGATTGTGTCATTAAGGACATACTGTAAAGACAGTGAATTACAGAGTTTGCTGCAGTTCAGTTTATGCTTGAGTGTTTTTGTTTCTGCCTGATAGGGTATTTGAAAACTGAGTGAATGTAACTGTGATTGTGACCCAGGCGCTGTCGGTAAAGGAGTCCTGTAATTAACATGTGTGTACATGTAATTTGCTTATCATTGCACAATGAAGATATATGGGTGGAAAGTAGGCCACTGATTCCCACCATAAAGTCATGTTCTCTGCCAATCCTCTTACCCTCAGGGATCCCCTCTCACAGAATTCAAACACTCCAAACAGGCCATACTCAAACTTCACCGTGCCATAGAACTTGGTCAGGTTGTAGTAGTCAATACGTAGGAGCTGAGAGAGGCAGAAAGAGAGAGAGGAAGCAGGAGAGAGAGAGAGAGTCAGTGTGAAAGACATCCTCTCATGGGTGAACATGACTTCCTCACACTTATCTACCTTTATCACCTAATTGCTCACATAAGGTTACATAGTCTATCTCCTCTGATTGACAAGGAGATGAAAGATTCCTCCATAGGGCCACAAAGCCACAAAACATACATACACAAATCCGCAAACCTCTGTTGTTCACATCACATCAAGATAAGCAAATATATGGTTGACCTTGAGCTTGGGCCATATAGACACTCAAAATGGACACTAGATCAGTGGATAGCTGACTGGACTAGTGTTTGAATCGGCAGGTTAGGAGGAACTACGATAGCGGGGGAGAGGAAGTAACATCACTAGCAAGAACCTTACAGTGTTGAGCTCAATCCTCTGGATCTCACTGAAGTTGCCGTCTGTGTGTTGCAGCTCCTTCAGGATCACGGGCTGAAAATAATAGATCCATAATAATAGAGTAGAAGTTATGCCCATTTCAGCCTTTGAGAGTAGTTACTGGTGGGTCGTTCCTCCAATTCAGTGCCTTTCAAGAAGTGTAACTGTCACAAAGAGCACATGTTCAGCTTCAAGAAAAACACCTTTTCACCATCTCAAGGGGTTAAATAAAAATATTACTATAGTAAGTGCCTATTAAGTGTCAAATAAAGTAACAGGGTTGACGATTTCATCTTAAATCAGCCATAATCCCCGTGTGACAGGGGAAATGGAAGCTTGTTGTGTGCAACAATTGAATGCATTTTTTGAATTGTTCTATCATTTCTAGCCTGTCTATCTATGGGTAACCTGGTTGAAGTATTATGCTCGAACCGCTCAGTTTTCCACCACAAAACACCAGAAAATTGCCACAAAGACTAGAACCAGCTCACTTGCTTTTTACACTATGATTTGACTATTAAGGGAAAGGGAAAGGGGATATCTAGTCAGTTGCACATCTGAATGCATTCAACTGAACATTTTCCTCCGCATTTAACCCAACCTCTCTGAATGAAAGATGTTTATTTTGAAAAACATATTAAAAAGGAATAGTTATACCATACTAACGACAGTTCAGTTCAAATAACAGGCTTGACCTTAAAATGAGGAACAAACGTAAATAAATCACTAATCACATGAAATAAATGATAACCTTCAGAAACGACTTTGTCAAAGCAACAAAATAACTAGGGCTTTACAATGATGGTGAAATTCGGGGTTTAAGTGGGTTATAATCTTCCTAGAGGTCAGAGAGGGGGCACAGAGGGACATATCACAATGCTGAATGTTTGCACTTCAGCAAGTCTTTATTAATTGATTGAATTCTCCATGTGGTCTACATTAAAGGGCAATTCATTTAATATAACAGGCTTTTAAAATGTTATATTGGTGCACAAATCAAAGGGATGCAAAAGGCATCTTTTCGCGGAACGACCCTGGTATGACAACTCACACCATGTCTTTTTATGGACCAAAGAGTGTAATGGCACCTTTTTGTCATAGCGAGCCCTGTGAATCTGGTAACAGCTGTCCTTCCTGTTGTCTTCATCGATCTGATATATAGAAAGAAAAAGGGATAAATAATGTGGAATAAACCGTCAACATTAATAAAATATCACAAGACTATAGGCATCCAATTAGATCCCTGGGTATTAGAGAACACAGTGAGTATCAGAATGTAAATGAAAGAATTTCAACCAACATCAGTGTAACACCAGCTTGTGTTGGCCATGCATTATGGGAGTTTGAGAGATTACATACTAGAAATAGAAATAGACAGGCAAAAACATCATGACAAGGAGGAGGTGAGGGAGCTCACCTTCAGTGAGACCAGGCTTAACTCTTTCCCATCCAGCGGACTAATCAGGTCTTGGCTGATGTGGGACCACCTCTTTTGGTTTTGACGTTCCTTCATGTTCTGCCTATCGGCCATAAATCAAATCAAATCAGAGTTTCTTTGTCACGTGCACAGGATACAGCAAGTGTAAACAGTACAGGGAAATGCTTGCTTGCCAGCTCTTCCTCAACTATGCAGTAATGCTAAGTAACATAAAAGAAAAATAGACACGAGAATAAATACTATATACAAGGTCAATATCAGTTCCAATCAATGGAATGGATTCTGGTGACAGTTGTGTAATCAGGTTTAAAGTGACTGAGCAGAAGGGTAAATATAATAACAATAATAAGGATTATAATCATAATAAGGTTAATAATAATAATAATACGTTTAATAATAATAATAAGTGTAATAATAATAATACGTTTAATAATAATAATACGGATAATAATCATAATAAGGTTAATAATAATAATAATAAGTTTAATAATAATAAGTGTAATAATAATAATAAGTTTAATAATAATAATAATAATAAGGCTAATAATAATAAGGTTAATAATAATAATAATAAGTTTAATAATAATAATAATAATAATTAGACAAACACAGAGGTGAGTGAGACATGTCATCAAGTAACAATGTGATTGGACAGAAGTGAGAACACAGAGGTTGGTGTGGTGCATATTTGACCTGTAGAAGATCAGCGCGATGGCAGTCACCACCACAACACTGACACTCAGGACGATCACAATGATATCCTGTGTCTTCAGATCTGGAATCACAAACATAGAATAAGTATTTCCCCCACCAATACTGTATCTTTGTAACATAAACTTCAAAGGGGCTTGTGTACTAGAATAAACTTTGTACTGTTACTAGTAGCACTAGTGTTTATAAATAAAATAAAATAAGTGTTTGTCACACGTGTCGAATACAGAAGATGTAGACCTTGCCATGAAATGCTTACTTACAAGCCCTTAACCAACAATGAAGAGTCTTTAAAAAGTAAGAAAAATGTGCTAAATAAACTAAGGGGAAAATAGTAACACAATTAAAAAACTAGAACGAGGTAATGTACAAGGGGTAACGGTAGCGAATAAATGTGAAGGGGTGTGGCTTAGTCGAGGTAATTGGGATAATATGTAGGTAGGGCTAAAGTGACTATGCATAGATAATAAACAGAGAGTAGCAGCAGTGTATTGGAAGAGTGTGAACAAATGTGCATGTGTGTGTGTGTGAGTGTCCAGTGAGTGTACATTGAAATGTATGCACTCACTACTGTAAGTCACTTTGGATAAGAGTATCTGCTGAATGACAGAAATGGAAATAAAATAAGGGGGTCAATGTAAATAGTCCGGGTAGCCACTGTTCAGCCGCTTGGGGGTAGAAACGTCTACTGGCCTGTTACAAGAGCTTATACAGTGGTAGTATTATACAGTGCATTCGGGAAAGTATTCAGATCCCTTGACTTTTTCCACATTTTGTTACGTTACAGCCTTATTCTAAAATTGATTAAATTGTTTTGTTTTCCTCATCAATCTACACACAATACCCCATAATACCCCATAATGACAAAGCAAAAACAGATTTTTTGACATTTTTGAAAATGTATATTTACGTAAGTATTCCGACCCTTTACTCAGTATTTGGTTGAAGCACCTTTGGCAAACATTACAACCTCAAGTCTTCTTGGGTATGACGCTACAAGCTTGGCACACCTGTATTTGGGGAGTTTCTCCCATTCTTCTCTGCAGATCCTCTCAATCCCTGTCAGGTTGGATGGGGAGCGTTGCTGCACAGCTATTTTCAAGTCTCTCCGGAGATGTTCGATCAGGTTCAAGTCCGGGCTCTGGCTGGGCCACTCAAGGACATTCAGAGACTTGTCCCGAAGACACTCCTGCATTGCCTTGGCTGTGTTTTTTAGGGTCGTTGTCCTGGTGTAAGGTGAACCTTCGCCCCAGTCTGAGGTCCTGAGCGCTCTGGAGCAGGTTTTCATCAAGGATCTCTCTGTACTTTGCGCCGTTCATCTTTCCCTCGATCCTGACTAGTCTCCCAGGCCCTGCCGCTGAAAAACATCCCCAGATCTGTGCCACGACACAATCCTGTCTCGGAGCTCTACGGACAATTCCTTCGACCTCATGGATTAGTTTTTGCTCTGACATGCACTGCCAACTGTGGGACCTTTTATAGACAGGTGTGTGCCTTTCCAAGTCATGTCCAATCAATTGAATTTACCACAGGTGGAAATTGAAGCTGTAGAAACATCTCAAGGATGATCATGGGAAATAGGATGCACCTGAGCTCAATTTCGAGTCTCATAACAAAGGGTCTGAATACTTAAGTAAATAAGGTAAACTTGCTTTCACTTTGTCACTATGGGGTATTGTGTGTAGATTGATGAGGGAAAAAACTAATTTAATCAATTTTAGAATAAGGCTGTAACGTAACAAAATGTGGAAAAAGTCAAGTGGTCTGAATACTTTCCAAATACACTGTATGCCATTACCGTTAGGGTTGATTGGCTTGTCATCTGGCAGTTGGGACCCGGGCCAGGGCAGTGAGGGGGTGCTGTCCTCCACTCTGGTCTCATTTATGGACGTATCAAACACAAACAGGGTTTTGTACTGGAGGGGAGGTGCAATGACAGCGCTATTAAGTGATCATTAAATGATGTCCTGCTGCTGTTTAACAGGGACGGAGATGGTGACCATTCCAACAGTTACATTGGATGAAGCCTACCTGTTTATCGATGGTGGATGTGTAAATCACAGAGAAGTTCACGTCCCTGTCCCCATTCTCATCCAGCACGTAGTGTCCCCCCATACCTGCACACAGACACTATTATGTCTAACCCTTTAAGAGTATCACCATTTATCCTCCTGAGCAGAAAACTGTTGACTGAAACACCTGCCCTTAACAACCATTTGCTCCCTTATTGTAGCACCAATAATCACACCACTGGGAGCAACATTTCCAAAGAAATTGAGGCTATGACCTAGTGCTATACTCAAGGTTCAGGTTGGGAAATGTTATCTAATACAAGAGGTTGCAGAAGACATATAACCAGCTGAATTACTATGGTCCTCAGCTTTAAATGGACAAAATGTGAAATATTGCCCATAAAAGTCAGCAAAGAGAGAACACTCCAATTAGCCATGTACTGCACTGTAAAATAAATCTAAGTGAATGGGTTTCTGCATAATGTGTGGCTTTTTGTTCCTGTGTGGAGAATGACGGTGGTGTGACAAAAATGAAACATTTACTGTTCTGGTTTGCGCAAGTTCCCGTTGGACGAGAGTCAAAGATCAGATGCTAAAGGTTGCCGCCGAGCAGCTTTGCCAAGTCCAACAAGTATAGGTTCTCACCATTGCCTGACGTAAAATGTTATGGTGTTTAAATGGAGGACTGAGGACAGGATGGACCATGGCCCTGGCCATTAGGCCCTCCTATACCTTGAAAAGAGACATTCCTGAAGGGGTTTACATCGGAGAGCTCTGTGGTGGTGGACTGTGTTGCTCTGCCTCTCAGCTCACTGGTCAACCTCTGCCTCAGCACATGGCCAAAGAGCAACACACCGTCATGGTACCCTGCCACATAGTCATTTAACTTCTGCAACAGGAGAGGAGAAGCAGTCAGGAAGACAGAGAGAGATGTTATCTCTGTTTAGACATTAGGAAGTCAGACGAACTGAGGAATGAAGACAGATGAGTGGAGCAGGGACTAACCGTGCTGTTGTAAACTACTGTGTTGTTGTATTGTCTCTCAGGCAAGGTGAGCACCAGAACATTGTCCATGCTTGGGTTGGCAGTCATGTTAGTGTGATACCCATGGCTAGAAGATAGAAAAGTTACATGGTTTCAACTTTCAATCAGTGTCCTCAAAAAAAAACAATGTAATGTAGTGTAACAAACTACCAAAACCAGTCTCACTTATAGATATCGATGAGGATGAAGACAATTTCTGGGGGAATCGTTGTTTCGTTCTTTATAGTGGTGATGTCATCTGGGGTTCCACAGAGAATAAATACTGGAAAATATTGTGCAGGGGCTATAAATCTGTGTGATGAAATAACATCTAAAATATTGTAGCTAGGTTCCAAAAGTTTTGTTTTAAGTATCCATTGATTTACCTCCTATTCGGGGTGGAAACAGTGGCTGGAGTGTAAGGCATGGATAAGACTTGACATGGTATTGAAGAAGACAGAGGGAGATACACACCGTTGCTGTGTCTGTTTTCAGACTGAATAGCTTTCTTTAGCTCTTTCTTGCTGCGTAGCATCTCTCTTGAGATTGACATAGCAAATTGGACCGAGGGTGCCTCCAGCGCATTGATGTACCTATGACGATGGCAAAAGGGAAGTGATGTAATGGTGCACCATGGAGCACCCAACGATAAACTCTTCTCTCCCAGACATCAAACTTACTCTAGATATGTATGTTACAGTGTTACAATCTACCATACACATGCAATGAGCATCTCTGTACTGTCTGTATGTGTGGACGTGGCAGAAATCCCCTTTCAAATGCACAGGTGTTCCATCTCACCAAAAACAGTCTTCAGTTTGGTCTGCCTTCTTGTAGACATAAGCCCTCCCCCAGTACATCTTCAGACCATGTCTGGTGAAGTTCCAGAAGTGGACAAAGAAGTTGGAGATCTTGCGTGCCGGGGGCAGCAGGCGGGACAGGTTGGCCTTGTAGTCACAGGACAGACCGAAGCTCCCAGCGGAGATGATGGGGATAGTCAGGGTCAGGCCTATCTCCACGCTGAGACACACAGACCGGGGGTCACAATCTGTCCTTATCTTACAGGACAGCATATTATCAACCAGCATAGCAATAAACACTGTTATCATAATCACCTAGTGGGTCATTTACCACACATACACATCATCAACTACTAATAATCAGGCAAAACAAATACTTGTTCAATGGGGATGACAGAGACAGGAATCATTAACATGCGTGTGTGCGTGCAAGACAGAGAGAGTACTTACTCCACCATAAAGAAAGTGGCAAATGTACAGGAGGGTCCCAGCATGGCACATCCCACCTCACCTTTAGTCTGGAGCACAAACAAATATGTACATAACCATAGGCACTCATGTTGTTGAGTAATGGGGAAGGGCTTGTCCCTGTCTCTTTCTCTTACTGAAATAATGTCATCTTTATTCATCTTATAGGCCCTCTTCATCAGCCCAATTTTAATCTGACTGAAATTACTGCTTAGTTTCAGTATAGTAATTGCAGTATACATCAGTAGGAATGGAAACTTCTCCACCTGATGTCTTAGAACAGTTTTACTAGCCAAGCGGATCCGCCAACAGTGAATGGTCGAAATTACACTTCAATGGCAATTAATCTTCTCATCTGCACATCAAAATCAGTCTGTCAGTCAACATATAGAGTTGAAGTCGGAAGTTTACATACACCTTAGCCAAGTACATTTACATTAAGTTTTTCACAATTCCTGACATTTAATCCTAGTAAAAATTCCCTGTCTTAGGTCAGTTAGGATCACCACTTTATTTTAAGAATGTGAAATGTCAGAATAATAGTAGAGTGATTTATTTCAGCATTTCTTTCTTTCATCACATTCCCAGTGGGTCAGAAGTTACATACACTCAAATAGCATTTGGTAGCATTGCCTTTAAATTGTTTAACCTGGGTCAAATGTTTAGGGTAGCCTTCCACAAGCTTCCCACAATAAGTTGGGTGATTTTTGTCCCATTCCTCCTGACAGAGCTGGTGTAACTGAGTCAGGTTTGTAGGCCTCCTACCTATGGAAACTCCTACACACCTGCATGAGCACTCTTCTTTTTTTCTTTTTTCTTTTAATTTTTTTTACCCCATTTTCTCCCCAATTTCGTCGTATCCAATTGTTTAGTAGTTACTATCTTATCTCATCGCTACAACTCCCGTACGGGCTCGGGAGAGACGAAGGTTGAAAGTCATGCGTCCTCCGATACACAACCCAACACTGCTTCTTAACACAGTGCGCATCACACCGTGCACCTGGCAACCTTGGTTAGCGCGCACTGCGCCCAGACCGCCACAGGAGTTGCTCGTGCACGATGAGACAAGGATATCCCTACCGGCCAACCCCTCCCTAACCCGGACAACACTAGGCCAATTGTGCGTCGTCCCACGGACCTCCCGGTCGCGGCCGGTTACGACAGAGCCTGGGCGCGAACCCAGAGTCTCTGATGGCACAGCTGGTGCTGCAGTACAGCGCCCTTAACCACTGCGGGAGGCCTGAGCATTCTTCTGACCACCCCTTCAGAGCCCTCTGTTGCCACGAGATCTTGGGGTTGTGACGGGCCAACCAGGGTATCCCCAGCACCACGGGTAACGCAGGTGAATCAATAAGAAAGAGCCCCGCCCGAACAGGGAGAGGAGCCACCTTTGGTGGAAGTTGTGACAGATATAGATACTTTTGTACCTGTTTCCTCCAGCATCTTGACAAGGTCCTTTGCTATTGTTCTGGGATGGATTTGTACTTTTCACACCAAAGTACATTAATCTCTATGAGACAGAACGTGTCTACTTCCTGAGCGGCATGATGGCTGCGTGGTCCCATGGTGTTTATACTTGCGTACTATTGTTTGTACAGATGAACGTGGTACCTTCAGGCGTTTGGAAATTTCTCCCAAGGATGAACCAGACTTGTGGAAGTCCACAATTTAGGTCTTCGCTGATTTCTTTAGATTTTCCCCTGATGACAAGCAAAGAGGCACTTGAAGGTAGGCCTTGCATTACATCCACAGGTACACCTCCAATTGACTCTAATTATGTCAATTAGCCTATCAGAAGCTTCTAAAGCCATGTAATCATTTTATTGAATTTTCCAAGCTGTTTAAAGGCACAGTCAACTTAGTGTATGTAAACTTCTGACCCACTGGAATTGTGATACAGTGAGTTATAAGTGAAATAATCTGTCTGTAAACAATTGTTGGAAAAATTACTTGTGTCATGCATAAAGTTGATGTCCTAACTGACTTGCCAAAACTATAGCGAACAGGAAATATAAATTTGTGGAGTGGGTGAAAAATGAGTTTTAATGACTCCAACCTAAGTGTATGTAAACTTCCGACTTCAACTGTAATTCAAGTAGCAATGGTCCCCTGGAAGAGATGGTATCAAGATGGGAATGGACATTACTGTCTAAAAAAGACTGGCTCACATGCAGGGACTTGAGTATCTCCACTCCCTCACAGGTGCTGCTCCCACAGCCCCTTCGTTTGTACAGCGTGGTGTTAAACCCATTGAAATTGGCCGTTAAATTGGTGTTCAAACCTTGGCAAGGGAGAGAGTGTTATAGGAGGATGAGATAATAACTGTTATCGAGCATAATGAAATGTCCAATAGGTTTGTGTGGTAGGTTACAGCTGAATTTTGTTTAATCACTGACATGTTTGTTTTATGTTGAAATGAAAAAAGAAATGCATGTTTCTGTACCTGCTGCCATGTTCAGTTGCCTGTCCGCTTCAATTGCTTGCAACACTGCACCCTTTACAAACCTGAGGCTCCAGTCTGAGGTTTGATCCTCCAAAAGTACAACGTTCATGGTGTATTTGGGTTTGGATTTCATGCACTTGTCCAGCATTCGGCTCTCAATAAGTGCCACAAATAAGACTCCCACGCAAAGAAAACAATGTGAATTCAGCATTTTGATGCTGTATAGAACAGGATTTTTTTTAAATACTGTAAAAAAGACTCCACTATCTAAATCCCGATGTAGAAATTCTTAACATCTTTAAAGACACACCCTTAAGGGTTACAGGCCACTCCAAACCAAAAAGGTCGCGGGACTGTAAAAAAAAAAAAATCTATTTGAGTAAACTACTTCAATTCTTAGACAGGCTAAATATAAAATGAAAAATAATGGACAGACCATCAAATACAAAAAACAAATGAACACTAAGTTAGTTGCAATCACAGGAGGCACACCTACCAGAGCTAAGGTAGAACAAGAACAAATGGGATAGAAAGAAGTTGTTTATGTCAGCTCAACCAACTCTCTGGATAAAGTAATGGTAAATTAACAAAAAAGTAGACAACCCTCTGATATTAAAAGTAGAAAGGTTTGAAGGAGTAGCAAAGGCAATAGATCCACCAGTGAGCGCTTCAGTGAGATAGTACCTGCCAGCCACTCTGTCCCACGCGTTAATGAACAACCATCAGTTGTGCACACAGAAGAGGGAGGGCAGCTATGCCTGACACCTACAGTTAATGCATTTATATATCTCAATATGAAACTGAATGATTTAATCATGTTTATAAACATGCTATTTGTCGACCCTGTTAATTTATGGGAATAATCCTGTAGTATGCAGAACACCCTATAGAAACATTGTAATTGCCCTTATTAACTTATTGTAGGCCCTACAATAATCTACTTGCCTCTGAGAATGTATATCTTTAAGCATGGCCTTTATTGAGTCTCTATTGTTTCCTTGTATAGGATACAGGTGAGTAGGCTAAATCCAATGTTCAACTGACTAGAAGAAGGAATTAGAGGAAACAATGTGTTTCTCCTAATGAGAATTAGGAGAAACGAATATACAAGAAAGGAAAACAAAGACAAAGGAATGTTGACCAGTTCACAAGGAGGTATGTGAAAATCAAACAGGTAGATGTGAAATCGTATTGAGGACAAACAGATGTGAAATCAATGGAAATTACAGAATTATTATACAGCAACACAGTCTAGAATGACCCAGAAACTCCATGTTCAGTAAAAGGGAGAACTTTTGCAGGGAGAGGTGCGAAGGTCACAAAAGGCCATAAAATGGATGTCTTGTGTGCTACAGATAAATGTGTCGGTTATAAAAGCAGGTAGATTGCAAGCCTATAAAACTGTTTGCTAGCCCTTTAAAGGGGCAATCTGCAGTTGTAACAATAACAAAGTGCTTCCCTGCCACTGTTTTGGTAAAAAGCTGAGTAATGTGGCTGGAGAAATGTAACCACTCTCAAATTCATAGATAGAACTATGAATGCAAGGTCTGACTATCCAGGCTACATCACATCTGGCCATGATTGGGAGTCCTATAAGGCGGCGCACAATTGGTCCAGCGTTGTCTGGGTTTGGGCGGGGTAGGCCATCATTGTAAATAAGAATTTGTTCTTAACTGACTTGTCTAGTTAAATGAAGGTTAAATAAAAAATAAATTAAATATCCATGATATCAAAACGATAGTTTTAACCATGTTTTAAGCTATGCAATTTTTGTTTATATTTACACTGTTTACAAACATTGGAGTAAAACAATCCGATATTTTATGGTTCTGATGGGGTATGACAGTTGAACTAAGCTCATGAGTTATATTCTTCAAGAACCAATGGGTACATACTACTAATGTATAGGTCCAAAAACTGGATGTAACAACTGCGGATTGCCCCTTTAAAGTACACACACTACATTTTGGAGAGACATATCAACTAAAGATTTTCATACATTTATAGGCTATTACAGTTTTATTTTAAATTATCCAAAACATGTATAGTTCATGTAAAATCAAGAGAACTGGTTGCAGAAACAAATATGCCTTCTCTGTGGCAGAACCTGTGTGTACTGTAGTCTAGACTACAATACATTTTCCAGACTGGCATATGTGTTTGAGTTGTTATATTCCACCCCTCCTTTACTGGCCTCCTTCCAAGATTGTGCCCAGTCTCCATGTGTATCATTCATTATCGTGCTCGTTATTGTTCATGTTCTCACATTGCTGTTGTTTTGCTCCTCAATGAATAGAACATCATGACTTGCAGTGTGTGTGTATTGTTAGGGTTGCCACCTTAGCGTATTTACTCTGAGTGTGCATCTCTTTCTGGCATAAAAACATCTTCGCCCCAATACCTTGAACTCTGACAGTAACTCCATCATGTTCTGAGGCAATGGGCTGTTAGTTCTGTTTACTCAAGTCATATACTCTGCACACACTCTTACATGTAGACCGACGTGTTCAGGAAGGAGAACTGGACACCGGGGCTGTAAAAACGTATATAAATATTACATGGAATGTGTCTAAGTGTAATGACTTGGTTGGTTTGGGAAACACAGTTATTCTGTCACGTTAACACAGAGAGAGAGAGAGAGAGAGCTAATAATGCTTCCGTCTTCAAACACCCCAGTTGATTAGCAAATGGAGTAATAATGTGTTAAAGGAACAAGAGATTGTTTTTATAGTGACTGTAAAGCTCTCTGATTGCCACTGGACAGAGTGGCATGACACATGCCTGTTATGGATGTTTTTGTTTTCCTCAAAAAATGGACTTTGCTGAACACTTCAGTGCATCTATAAAAAGATACATGTAGAAAGGCTGTCTATGTAAATGCTTCCTCACACACACAAACACAGACAAAACCTGTAGGCACACTATAAATAAGAAAGAAGTCATTTTTAATATAAGTACTACTACTTAAAACATGAACACATTTTCAAATATAAATCATAAATTGTGTAAAAAGTTCAATCTTGCCTACTGCATAGAGTGATTGGTTGTGCATCACAAAGTGTTTATGAGCAATAAACGCCCACACGTCCAAGCAGAGGATTTCCTGTTCCACTGAAGGGTCTCTCAGTGTTTTTTTTTCTCAGTGACTGAGGCTCATGATGGGATACCTATGGCCTGAGTGATCATCTTTCTCCTTTAGCCAGCCCTATTTATCTCTGTCCGTCCTGTAAATAAAATATTTAGCAAAAACACAGATAATACAAAGCTCTGGATACTGCAGAAGCAGACTGTCACCCCGACTAGGACCCTGACACATTTTTAATGAAGGGGAAAGTGAGAGTTGAGTAATGGTAAACTCACTGAGGCATGCTGTAAATTGTGTGTTGTGACTTGTGGCTGTAAGTAATCCTGTCTCTGCTTCACAGTATCTGCTCTGTTATCTCCTTCCTCATAGGGCAGCCCCTTATCTATTCATGGCTTTGGTATTAATGGGGCCTTTTAAAATACAGACTTAGTGACTGGCCTCAATATTCATCACGTTAATTGATATTATGTTACTAAGGCCAACTGAAGTGTGTCTTTAAAGTCAAACATAGATGGCTTTTTCTTTAACATCATTCTTATATTCACTATACATATACATACGCACAGAAATAATATCTTGTTACAAATTAAAGGCACAAATAGATTCCAGGCCAAATCAATGATGTGATTTATTGCTGTTGTGAAATGTGAGAGGTATATTGGTCATTAATGGTGGCTATGCAAAACCATTCATCACCTGCTGCAATTCAGCATTGTATGATCTCCATTTCTGACCTCAGTTCATTGTCCATTAATCACATTATGAAGGTGCATTGTGCGTACCAGCTAAATATAGAGCAAGGGTATACCAAGATAACTGGTAGATAACTGGTAGAAGGATAAAAGACACACAACAGGAGTTTTAATTCATTTAGTTGCAAGTTCTATTCGTCGTATGTACAGGATTCACGCGGTCCAACGAAATGCGTACTTGTAGGTTCCTTCTCGACAATGCAACAATAAGAAATATTTTCGAAATCTATTTGAAATGCATGGTTCTCATGTCCATTCATGATGTTAGAATATCAAAATATGGACTTTTTATTAAGGAGTGACGCAGAACAAATGGCCATCTGTGCTAATAGGGACCAGGACTATAATCATGTCTTCATGTAAACAGATACCAGATATCTGATACCCTTAACAGACAAATCCATCTAACAGCCCTCAGAACCTCCTTCAGCTATATCAGCTGTTCTGCACTATGCCATTTGGCTTCCATAGTGCACCGGCATGTATATTGCTTTAGCCTGCCCTCTTGTGGACAACTAACTTACTGATAATAAAAGCGACCACACACAAACGTCCTGGTAATCCTGCACAACAACTCTATCCAGACGGAGCCAAGTGTGAGTGTGTATCTTGGAAGTTGGATATATTTTACATTTTACAGAGGTAATTAAAGCAACATTTGACGGATCTATCACCTAAACGTTATTCATCATACATTTCTCACTGCCCTGGCTGGCCTGATTAATGCCCTGGTTGGCCTGACATGCAGTAAAGGAATCATTCCATTGCTTGGGCTGTGAATTTATTATACGATAGCCTACATTGTACATATCTAGGCACAGTCTGAGCACTGTCCTCCCCTCTAGGTGAATGGTCGAATGACTGTTGAGATTGGTGTTAATCAGTCTTGATTTGACATGGGGAGCAATGGACTTCTATGTTTATATATCTTTGCCAACGCCCACCTCGCGTCATCAAACATAGAAGCTGCCATTGGCTGTTTGCATGTAGTTTACGAGAGTCGAGACACTGTTGCAAAATAAACCTGAGACGTGTCGAGCTGCATGTGATGATTCTCTGAATTCGATCGAAAACGGTGGCAGAACTATTCTTCAGTCTGAAGATAAGCTACAGTTCAATAACTATTGGATATGGTTTGTCGTTATCTACTAGACCGCGTGGCATAAATTATTAATCCAACTAGTGGTAGGCAATACATTTTACAGTGTACTGTATTGTAGCCTATACAGTAGTCTTTGTTTTGCATAAGAGGCTAGATCAGAAAATCGTCACTCTTACCCAGAATATTTCTTACATATTAGTAACATTATCATTACTTACACATTCGTAACACTATCATTGAAAAATAAGAAATGGATGAATCAAACGGTTCTTCAAAAAGGACTATTCTGTGTTTATTTGACGTGGACGGCACTCTTACCCCACCGAGAGAGGTAGGCTAAATAAAAAATTTCATTATCCCATTGTATTGTGTTTGACATTTTCTTTCTTCTAATGTTGCTGTCGAACTTGTCATGGCTTTCTATTTTTAAAGAATTATACGGCGCTTTGCCAATTGCCGTGCCATCTTGATAGCGCAAAACTGTTGCCATAATGTCAATGTCTTATCTGCTGCAAGGTCTGGAATGTTCCTGCACGCTATGTAATGATTTACTATTTTCTGTCGATATACTTCCTGATAATGTAGGCAAACAGCATCATTTTCTGTCTTTCCAAGTTCTTGCTTTCATATATTATTTAATCCCGTGGTTGTAGCCTACAAATGCAGTCGTCCGCCAACTCTTTTGAATGAAACTGAAATGTCTTCGTTTGCATCTGAAGTTTGTATTTCACTAAAAGTAGCGCGCGCCCCATGGAGCAGAGATATAATTAATTTGGAAGAACGTTATGTCCCCCGTCCGTACGAGAACACGACTGTAGGCTACTGTTGCCTACTTGCACAACACGTATGATGTCAAGTTTCATATAGCATCCTGGTGATGGTCAACCCTAGACCACTGCTAATGCTTATTCAAATTACCCTATAACTGCTGTTTCCTGAAAGTTTCAAGTCCGTCCATATGAAGTATCAATTACCTTGCAGCTGTTCGCGCCAATTCTTAAAAGCACAGTGTTTTATATATATATATATATATTGCCACACTATTAGGTTGGAATAATACTGTGAAAATTATAATAATGCCCTTTTAGTGTAAGAGCTGTTTGAAAAGACAGCTGTTTGAATTTCAACCTGTTTTGGTGGGATGGAGTTTTGGCATGCCTGGTGATATCACAAGGCAGGAAATTAGTTAATAGACCAATGAGAAAGAGACTTCCAAACCTTTCTGCCAATAACAGCACAATTTTTCGTTTCCCCCTCCCCACTCAGACCTCCCCACTCAGACCACTCTCAAACAGTCCTAGCTCATTTCTTGTTTGAGAAATTGCTCTTTGCTCTGAAGCTATTTTTTGTTTCTTTTTGACAATTAAGGTACTTAATTTTAACAACATTTTACCCAGATTTTGAGAACAACATTTTACCCAGATTTTGAGAACAACATTTTACCCAGATTTTGAGAACAACATTTTACCCAGATTTTGAGATAACAAGAGCTGCATTGGAACTTTAACAGAGAGATAACTGTAGTAAACAACTTAAATGGGAACATGGGGTAAAGAGTCTCATGAAGGTCCTACCCTAAAAACTCGGACTACTTTGATCAAGGATGTTGACATTCATAATGGGGGTAGCCTATTAGTTATGTCCTTAGCCTCTTTTGACCCTCAGACTTGAAATGCAAGATAATCAATTAATAATCAGTGAAACGGCTCTCTAGTGCTTTTCATAATGATTTCAGTAGTTTAATAACAAAAATTACTCATTCATATGTTGATAAATGGTTAACTCAGTTGCACAACGCTGCATCCAAGGAATGTCTTTGCAATTGGCATGTGTGAAAATAGGCAGTTCTCCATGTCTTCAAATAATTAAATTAAACAGGAGGATAAAAATGTTGATTATCCCTCTTATCTCTGCCCATCATCACAAGATGATGTCTTTGTTGCTATCTGTATTCTTGTCTCAGTGTCTGGACCGGTGATGTACAGAAATGTTCAATGACCGTCGTATAGGCAGTGCCCAGTTCAGCAGCCGTTGGTCGGTCACAGAGACATCAGTGTGCAGAATAAACCCACTGCCCTTATATTATGTAATGCAGTTTCCTCATGTGAACATGAAGAGGTCCCTGCCTGATCCATCTGCCCAAGTCTCTCTGGCAAGATGGAAAGCTGGTTTAATAGGATTATGTCTGCAGAGGATCAATAGACCACTATCAAAGTTGCTCCTCCTTCAGAGACAGATGCCAATCTCACTCTGTCTATGCTACCTAACCTCACAAACAAAAGCATTCTCCTGCTTTGTGGTCAGACAACAAAAGCAGTTTTCAGGACTGTAAATGCCTGTCTTGTCACAGTTTATATAATGAGTCCCTAAAACGGTGTTTTCAATGATAGACAACACAAACAGGTACAGACTGTGTGTGTGTGTGTGTGTGCACTTGTTGTGTGTACACATCATTCATGTGTGCTTACATCCTGCAGAAAATTGACCCTACGCTGGATGAGTTTTTCCAGTCTCTGCGCAGGAAAGTGAAGATCGGCATAGTGGGTGGATCAGACTACTCAAAGATCGCAGAGCAGCTGGGTGAGGGAGATGAAGGTGAGCGCTCCTCATACTCACTTTGGTCTCATTTCAGTGTCACATATTCACCCTCAAACCCACATTATTGCCTTTCTCTCACAGGGCTTTGCAAACCCCAAAAGGATGTCGCTTTCATGGGAATTAAATTATTTCAGGAAAATTCACCAGAGAGACAGTTTAGGTGTTTTCACGTTGGCAGCCCACTCTCATTTGACATCAGTCCATAAATAACAGACATAGACGAAAGCAGCTACATCATAACTGATGTCTCTGCTCCGGGTCGCACATGGACCCAGGTGGAGTTACATGTTTGCTCATGTACCTGTGTTACCTTGACACACTGACCCTGTGGTGGAGTTTACACACAGCAGTGGAGACTGGCCACCAATACACTGACAACTGACAGTTATCACTCAGAGCAGCAACAAAAGTAAAGCAATGAACGATAGAGTAATTATAAGTGGGAGTGCTACTAATGCTACTAGTGCATTCAAGGTTTTGTTTTCAGTGCATTTTTTGCATCAACAGTTCTCTATCCTTATCATCCCCAGACTGCATTATGCAAGACTGATTGAGATGCTCAGTACTTTGATACTCTAGCCATGTGAGATATGTGTACAGTGAATGGACAGGACAGAGATTAAACTGGACTGTTCCAGGTAGTGTTACATAGGTGGTAATCTGCAATGACCAATAATCCCGCTGCACCAGGTACAACATGCCTGTGTTCCAGTTGGGGGAGGATTTTTTTTAGGCTATGTGCTGGTAGCTTGTGTTATCTATTTACTATGAATGTTCTCACAGTAACACACTTTTACCTAATTTGCCCTCTTTTTCTCTTATAGTGATACAGAAGTTTGACTATGTGTTTGCTGAGAATGGCACGGTGCAGTACAAAGACGGGAAGCTCCTTTCCAAACAGGTGGGTGTGACTGAGGTGAGGGAAGGAGTAAAATATATTTTGGCTTACTAACAAGCTATTGAAACCTGATTCCATGTAAACAACATGCAGGGACAACCTTTTTTCTTGTAAACTGTACTCCGCTAAGATTGGAAGGGAAAGTTATGATCGGGCCTTTAAGAGAACTGCACTGTGTTAATAATAGACAGTTCAAATATTTGAACTATGTCCTCTTGTCTTACAGGCCATCCAGAACCAGATAGGAGAGGAACTACTACAGGACCTCATTAACTTCTGTCTCAGCTACATGGGGCTGATCAAGCTGCCCAAGAAAAGGTGAGACTCCCTCCCTCTGACCTACTTCCAGCTCCTTTTCCTTTCAGCTCCTTTTCCATTCTAGTTATTCAGAGGCCCCATGGCCACTACAACCTGTCTATCACAGCTGTAGGCATTGGAGAAAGGAATTTTTTATTATTATTATTTATATCTCTTTTCCAAGAAAGACCTGGTCCAATAGCAGCAGGGGGAACAACGTTTCAGACAAAACTATGTACATACACTAACACAACATTAAACAAAACTATAAACACACATACAGTACAACAATGACATATTACATTAAAAACACAAACATCTTGACTAAAAACAGCTGGCCTACAAACAATTACACTCTTCTATGATATATACATCGATCAAGTGTTTAAACTCCACCAACGAAACTAGATCATCACATTTTAAAATGTTCAGGAAAGAATTCCAGGACAACGGTGCTAAGTAACTAAAACTATTTCTACCATGACCTGTTCTAATTTTTGGTACTGTTAGAAGCAAATCAGAATGGGACTGTAATTTATATTTATTTACTGACCTGACTAAAAAAGAACAGAGATAAAATGGCATTTTACCCAATATGGCCTTATAAATCAGTGTATACCAGTGTTTAAGCCTATGCAAGGTCAATGACGACCAGCCAACAGCGCTGTAGAGATCCCAATGATGTGTTAGACGTTTCTGATTTGTAATGAACCTAAGTGCTGCATGATACACTGAATCAAGTGCTCTCAGGGTAGTGGCTGAGGCCTAATATATATATATATATATATAACATCACTAAAATCTAAAACCGACAGTAATATACATCGTACCAGCTCCTTCCTGGCCTCAAAAGAAAAACAAGCCTTATGCCGGTAATAAAATCCTATTTTCAGCTTGAGCTTCCTTATCAAGTTCTCTACATGCACAATGAAGCTCAGCTTATCATCAACCCACACACCCAAATATTTGTACACTTTAACTTGCTCTATAGTATGTCTAGCCAATGTAGCAATGATATGATTTGTAACATGCCTGGCATTTGAAAATACCATGCATTTTGTTTTACCCAAATTTAGAATCAGCTTTAAATCATACAGATTCTGTTGTATGATGTTACATGCTCTTTGGGCATTTTCAAAAGCTAAAGACAAACTACTACCACTTGAATAAAGAACAGTATCATCTGCATAAAAATGAACATCTGCTGTTTCAATAAGATTTATATATAAAATGAACAACGGTGGGCCAAAAATAGAACCTTGCGGAACACCTGAGCACACACACCCCTATGGACTCAGATTTACAACCATCCGCCATTACACATTGTGTACGATTTGATAGGTAATTTATAAACCAATCTAGAGCTTGACCAGTAATTCCACAACATTTAAAACTTTGCACTAACACAGCATGGTCCACGGTGTCAAAAGCCTTCGACAAATTAATAAAAACAGACACACAATGTAACTTCTAATCAAGTGCACAGTGGATGTCATTTAAAACATTCAATGTTGCTGAAACAGTGCTGTGGCCAGACCTAAAACCTGATTGCATTCCATTTAAGATGTTGTTTTCTTGGAAGTAGGTCTTTAGCTGCCAACTAACTAAGGACTCCAGTACCTTTGACAGTACCTTTTGATTTGGGTCGATAGTTGTCAAGTAGCGAGGGATCTCCACCTTTCAGGAGAGGCAGTACAAAAGCAGATTTCCATAACTTGGGGATTTCCTTAACATCAAGCGTAAGGTTAAAATACATGTTAAGGGGGAGCAATGATGTCTGCGGCTAGGTGTAAGAGGCGGGGGTCTAGTTCATCAGGGCCAGGGGATTTTTTAAATCAATTTCTTTCAGGGCTTTACACACTTCTGAAACAGAGAAGGATGAAAAGGAGAACCTGGTGAAGGAGTGCACAGGGGTGTCAGGTAAATTTATAGAGGGCTCAATTATACCTTTGACCTTTAGAAATAAACTGCCTGCATCTAAAAAATGATGGTTCAAGGCTTTCAGAATGGAGGTTCTCTGAGTTACAATCTGTGTGTCGACCAACAATTGTTTAGGAAGCTGTGTATCTTTTCTGCACTCCAACATTTGGATGGATTATTTACATTTTGTGAAGTAGATTTCAGGTAGTGGTCTGCTTTCAATTTACAAATCATAGCCACACCCATATTTCGAAGATGTTTAAAAACCATCCAATCATCTGCCAAACCAGTCCCTCTTGCTTTAGCCCACAAAGCATTTAGTTCCCTTATGATTTTTGTAAATTCCTTAGTAAACCAAGGGTTCTGCCCTTAATCCTGAATTTTTGTAAAGGGGCATGCCTATTGCATACATCCTGGAATGCGTTGTGGAAGTAAGAAAAGGCTAGTTCAACATCAGGGATGAATTCCATTCTATTCCATTCAATGCTAGATATATCATGTAAAAAAAACTTGAATGTCAAACCGCTTCCAGTTTCTTTTCGTAATAACACGTGAAGATTTCTTAGGAATTTGACCATCTCTCACACAGGCAATAGCACAGTGATCACTTATGTCATTTGCAAAAATATCAGAAGCATTAAAACGATGAGGAGTATCGGTTAAGATCAAATCAATCAAAGAGGATTTCAGAGGATATTTTATATTCAACCTCGTTACACTGTTGACAATCTGAGTGAGATTGTAGGTATTGCACAGAATTTTAAATTGATCAGAGCTAGATGTTAGCCAGTCCTGATTCAGATCACCCATCAGGACAAACTCTGTGATAACAATTTGAAAATACAATCCAGAGAGCCCACAGTAGCAGATGGAGGTCTATAACAGCAAGATACAACAATATTTAAAGATGAGCCAAGGTTTAGGTTCAAAGACAAATATTCAAATTGCTTAGGTTTAGTAACCGAAGTCAGAACGACCACCGAGAACTTGTCTTTTACATTTACAGCAACACCACCACCCTTAGATTTACGATCTGTACGAAAAACAATGTAACCATTTATGCCAATATTTTTGTCTGTAATAGATTTTTTAAGCCAGGTTTCAGAAAGCATAAATACATCCGGGTCGGCAGTTTTTATCCATATATTCACAAAATCAAGCTTCGGCAGAAGACTTCTTACATTTATATGCAAAAACTTCAGGCCACTCTGACTACTTAATTCGACAGGGGTAAGAATGTCAGGACCTGGATTAGACTGGACATTTCCAGACGAAAGAAGCAGCAAGATAATGGCAAGTCTAGATCGAGTGTTACAACATTTGGAGTTACAGACAGCAGTTGAACGAGAATCCATATTCACCAGAGTCTTTAAACGCCACATATTTCAGGAGAAGTGTGAAGTCCAGAGACATGGTTAAGTACCAAGAGAACAGTCTTGACATGTAAGCGCAAGAGTCCGATTTCTCCCATATTGTTCGGGAGAAATGTGCATAGTTCTCATGTACATTTCCAGAGCAAGCGTGGGGTTTCTCATTAACTTCTAATGGTGGCTCTGTCAGCATTCCTAAGGGAGAGACTAAGACAGAAGGATTGATCTGTATCTGGGTGGAAATACTTATTTCCTTAAGTCCAATTCTGACTTTAATGCTAGAATCTCTAGAATTTTTGTATGATGGTTGGCAACAAAGCCAGACTAAATTCTCTTCTTACAGATTAATGCCTTATTCTGCCCTCAGGGGCACCTTTATCGAATTCCGCAACGGAATGCTGAACATCTCCCCCATTGGCCGGAGCTGCACACTTGAGGAGCGAATCGAATTCTCTGAAATTGACAAGGTATTACACAGTATAAGAGTGCCTAAATAATGATCCAAACAGCAGTCATTATCTTCTAAGGAAAACACCTAAACATCTCAACTTTTTAAAATGAATAGTAAACAAACAAAGCACGTGTTATTGATTGAGTCATGCTTTCAACCTCTTATAACCTCAAATCACTGCACAGTGCAAGCAGGCATGATTTTCTCTTATACTGTTATGTTGGCTCCTATTAAAAGAGGAAGAGAGTAAACAAGTCAAAACAATGCTGAGCTTTCAAGATGGCTGAACAGACATTGATGTTTCACAGCCACACATTATGGAGGGTCTAGTGGTCTGATGGGTGATGTGGAGAGGCTTATCCCTTAGTGGCCTGAAGCCTGACCCCTTTCCTTAACCTCTTCACAGAGAGAGAAAATCCGGGAGAAGTTTGTTGCGGCCCTGCAGGAGGAGTTTGCTGGGAAGGGTCTAAGATTTACTAGAGGTAAGCCAACTGGCACAGGATGTGAGCTGGGAATTAATATCAGTGTAACTATTAGCACCTCTAGTCTTGTATTTCAGTATTCTTTTGTATGTCATCTGTGCATGGTGTGATATCTACATTTGATAGAACCCTGTTATGACTTGAATATACTTGCTCCTTTGCTGTGTTTTCCTTGCTGTTGTTTCCTATCTGCCAGTTCACAAAGACGATCTGCCATGCGTAGTCAATTTCCTGGACACATTGTGCCCAACTTCATTAAACATTACTCTCCCCTGCTCCACTCTCTGAGGTTCAGAGATGTTTTTCTCTGGTTAGTCAGACTAGGTGTTTGCTGACTGTAACGAGGTGTGGGGCTTACTTAATGGCCTGTGAAACTGTACACAATACAGACAGCTGCTCAAACAGCTGGAGATAAGGCTGTTGTCTTCATAAGACACTCTGTTAAAGCCTTGGGCCAGTAGCAGCAGTAGTTACAAACACACACATTCATCCTTACTTCATCCTAACGGCCTTACTGCACCCTAACTGAGTGACTGCCCTGGGAATCCCTCTGATTGCTGATATTAACTGGGAATCCTTCTGGTTGCTGATGTGGAAGCTGATGCTAATAGCACTGGCAGCAGAACCAGTTGGAGGGCTGTTTGTACTGCAGCCGCAGAGCCTGATAAAACGAGCCAATGAGAAGGCTAGTGGATAAGATTTATGTGTTTGCTCATTGCAGTCTGTATCTGCACGTCTACCCTGCCTTGGTTTGTTCGCATTTCACATATGCAATGCTGTTTATGCCTATGCAGCACTGTCTGTTCTTACGCCATAGATTTTTGCCCGTGTCACTCAGCTCAAAAGGCGACATTGCAGCGTCACTTCAAATACAGGCACCTTTGTCCTGGCTCTGTTTTCTTTCACCTTTATGGTGCATGGTCAGGGGCGGGGAAGGAACTGTGTGGGGGATGGGCTGAGGATGTGGGCATTTGTGGCCAATACACCCTCCGATTGGCTGAAACCTCCCTAGCTGTTGCATTTGAGAGCTTTCCCTTAGGGTCAAGCAGCAGTTGCTAAATCCATTTCTGGACTAATAAATTAATGATATGTAACCATTGATTCTTGAAGGATATAACTTATAAATGCCATATGATCTTAGTTCAAATGTCGTACCCAATCAGAAAACAAAATATAAGCTAGTTTTACTCCAAAGTATGTAAACAAAGTAAATGTAAACAAACACTGTATAGCCTGAAAACATGGTTAAAGTTATACTTTTGATAACATGGAAGGTCAGTCCTTGCATTCATAGCTCTGCCTTTGAATTTGAGAGTGCTTACATTTCTCCAGTCCCAGTCCCAGTCCCAGTCTCCAGCCACACCTTCTACTGAAACAGTGGTGAGGAGGGCGCTTTGTTATCGCTTCAACTGCTGATTGCCACTTTAAACACTCTGCAAGAAGCAGAATTTAAACTTTGCTGAGGGCTTTTCGTGCACATTCACGGCTCGTTGACCTGAATATGTAGCAGAATTTAAAGACTAACTGCTCTGGTTGTAGAATGAAAAGGAAAGAGCGATTTAAAAGAAAGGAGTCAGCCACAGGCTGTGTTTGTGGAACTGAGTCCACCTCAGTTCCACAATGGGGATGGCTGTCACATACTGTTAGGGACCTCATGGAGGTCAGCCAAGTAGTGAATAATTTTTAAAAATGTATTTTTATTTTACTAGGCAAGTCAGTTAAGAACAGATTCTTATGTTCAATGACGGCCTAGGAACAGTGGGTTAACTGCCTGTTCAGGGGCAGAACGACCGACCTTGTCAGCTCGGGGATATGAACTTGCAACCTTTCGGTTACTAGTCCAATGCTCTAACCACTAGGCTACCCTGCCGCCCCAATAATAAGACTGTCCTCCGTGGACACAGACTGTATGTCAAAGCCATCATCACACAGTCGATGCACAGGGCATAAATAAGTCTGTTCTGCTGAACTGAGCACAGTGATTGGGGCTTTTAATAACCTTCATGCTTTTCGAGGGGAGAATGTGTTGGGCTCCAAGTCTGTTGCAGAGAAATGTGCAGCATTAACCGGTTGAAGTTGCAGATTAAAAAATATCTTAAAGCTGCTGTTCCTGTAATGGGGAAAATATCACACCTATTTTACATGCATTGGGCATCCTCACTAATCAGTGCATTGACCAACCAAAACCAATATCCCTGACATGGCATGAGAGAGCTGGTTGTAGTGCGTTAATAATCATCACTAAAACATGACAGGGTTTATTTTATGGGGGGGACTAATATTCTGTTCAGTAACATGATGTCAAATTGTAATGTATCAATTGAATTTGACTGAATTATTCCCTCTCGTGTGCCTCTCTATTCAGGTGGTCTCATCAGTTTTGACGTGTTCCCTGAAGGCTGGGACAAGAGGCTCTGTCTGGACGTGCTGGAGGGGGAGGGCCTGGACTCTATCTACTTCTTTGGCAACGAGACGTCGTCTGTAAGTGAAGGGGAGGACCTTGTGGACGTGTCAGTGGTGGGGAATGCTCTGAGTCTAAAGATAGCAATGAGAGTAGGATTGTGATGTGGCTTGAATGTTAAAGGTTAAAGTTCAGAGATCATTGTTGTTGTCAATCTAAGTGGAGTTGACCCCTGCCTGAAACAATGTTGCATGAGCTTTGTGATGGTTATGTGTTTATTTTACTTATTTTACTGAGACATAGAGAGAGATAAAGAGTGAGTGAGGAAACAAGGAAAGAGGTCGACAATGGTGAAAAGGGCAGTCGGTGCAAACCTATTTGTGAACAAGCAGATTCTAAAGCCGTATCTACATTCCTCTCTGTTCAGGGGGGAAACGACTATGAGATCTTCAACGACCCGCGGACCATTGGTTTCACAGTATACTCACCAGAGGACACAGCCAGGCACTGTCGAGAGATTTTCTTCAAAGCTCCCGCCAATGAGTCGTGATAAATCATGCAGCAGGCACTCTCACAGTCAGCTTCCCCTGGGCTCCCCCTGCTGTTCAGGGCAGGTACTAAGAGCACCTGAAGGAGAAGAGGTGGAGATGGGAGGTAAACCACTACAGATTTGTTAAGTAATCAATGCATTGTCGTTGTATAATATTATTCTAACTAGCACTGGACATATAAAGGGATCATCAGTTATTCACATTGGCTGGACTCCCATGGAAAGTACTATGAGATGTGGAAAGCTCTGCTTTTTTAAAGGGATGGTAGCTCAAACAATGTGAGGAAGTTTACTAATATTTTCAGTTTTTTTATCATGACTAAGTGTTTCTCTAAGGTTTTAATGTAATATCTGACTATTTAACATCTATCAACCCAATGGTTTTTGTAGTGTGTCCCTGTATTTGTATGTAACATCAAATTAACCATAATGTCTAATAAGCCCTCCTGTAAGACAATCCTCTTTTGTGAATATCATGTGAAGAATTCTATACATTTTGAGTATATAATGTAAATACCCACTTATGTTTTGCACTAATATTGATACAGTTATCTGACTAACTGGGTTTTGGATCATTTGTTTTCTTTGTAAATGTAGGAAGTGACTAGTGTTGTCTTTGAACAAAATGGAGCAAAACAGGAGAGAGAGAGAGTTGTTTTGCTCTGTGCCAGTCCACTTTCAGATTAATCGCCTATAGAAAATCTGCACCCCCTTGAATTTGTTTCACATTTTGTTGTGTTACAAAGTCAGATTGAAATAGATTTAATTGTAATTGTTTGTCAAGATTTTTACAAATGTAAAAACAAATTATAACTCAAATATAATTGTTCCTTAAGTATTCACCCCCTTTGTTTAGCAAGCCTAAATTAGTTCAGAAGTCAAATGTGGCTTAACAAATCACATAATAATTTATATGGACTCACTCTGTGTGAAATAATGGGGGTTGATATTATATATTTAGGTATATTTTTTTATGACCACCTCTTGCTCTGTCCTCCCAGGGCTTTTCTGAAAGCTTCAGAAATAAAGGGCAGTGATTGGTAGATAGATAACAATAACATATCAGACAAGGGGGGTGTAGATGTTCTACACAAAATGGTTCTTCAGCTATTCTCATAGGAGAACCCATTTCGGTTCCAGGTTGAACCATTTTTTATTCCAGCTAGAACTCTTTTGGGTTCGATGTAGAACCCTCTTTGGAAAGGGTTCAACCTGGAACCAAAAAGGGTTATTCAATGGGGACAGCCGAAAAACCCTTTTAGGATCTAGATAGTACCTTTTTTTCTAAGTGTTTAGGTACTGTAGGGAGAAGTCTTACCTCATCTATGCAATTACATATAAATTATTCCTGCTACTTCAGTCTGCACCACTATAAGAAATGGATCTCACAGATGGCTTATACAGCCTTACCATTACCTACCCAGTATTCACAGGTACACATCCTTTAGTTGTATCAAATCAAATTTTATTAAAAGGTTAATGCCGTCTGCTACAAATATAATAATCTAGATGTCTTCACCCTTCTGCCAAAGGCCATTAGACCTTCCTGAATGACAAAGGTCCAGTGGATTCACTTGTACAGTTTGATCGACATACACTAATTGTGAAATCATCATGTGGTTGTTGAGTACTGTATTAATTTGAACTATGTTCATTGTAATAAATTATTTTACATCATTGTGCCAAGTGTGACTTGTTATTTTTTTGTACAACAGATGGAAATGATAACTAAGGCATAGGCCTGGCATTCTAATGTCAGACTATGTGTACACCCTTATCTCCAAAGACAAATACTAAAAAAAGATAAGCCATCATAATTGTGAATCATAAAATGTTATTAGTGCTCTTTCAAGGCTCACATAGAAATGAGGGTAAACTATAGCCACAGTGGCTTGTGTAACAGAAAATGCTCTGAACTGTGACCAATGGAAAACCTAGCATTTGAACTAAAACTAAAATATGAAATAAAACAACCCAAAACAGTAAGAATGAAGGATATAAATATGCATAGAAATTTCCTAAATATGGAAAAATGCTAAACGACATATGAATAATGGTTGAGTAACAATCAAATGAAAAAAAAAACATTTAAAAAAACATTAAAATGTATTTCAATTCCATTGACAGTGTGTTACAGTGTCTCTCAGACAATAGAAAAGTTTCAAATAGTTTCAAAAACCTTGCAGTAATTTTCTCATACCATCATGGTGAGTTACAATTTGCAAACAGGACTACATATTGCCACATGATAAAGCCTAATAGGAGTTGTAGTCGGTTCGGCAGTATTTCAGAATGGAAGTTCAAGTTTAAGTGCATTTGTTTGACTACCCAAAACTTAAATCCAGATACCTCAAAACTAACGGATACAAAAAAAATCTAAACAAAATGATTAAATAAATATATATAAATACAAAGATGGTTGTGTACCTCGAACATATTAATAGTGGCTTTTCCATTCACAGTCAAATAGAAATCATTCTTCAAAGCTTTTTTTTGTCTCCCATGACATCATCTCTCCCTCCCTTCTCGATTGCTCTCTCAATCAGACGTTTCCAATTCTGTACCTCTAAACCTTTGTCAGTTATTTTCTCTCCAACCTCATTTTGATTTCATACCAATAGTAATGCTTCTCCTCAAAATGGTGTCGGATTTCTCATTCTATTTCCTCCACCACCCATTTTCAGTACCTTCAGGTTGAACATATTCTCCTCCCTTACTTGCTTTTATGACTTATCAATCCAGTCTGTACCAACCACATCCTAGTTCACGGATGGCCAACTTGTGTCCTGAGGAGCCAGTCAGTGTATCTAGAGTTTTGTTTCAGCCCAGCTCTAGCACACCTGATTTAGACAGACTCTCCAGCACCAGTTGGCCGTCCCTGCCTGCCCTAGCCAGACCCCTCCACCTCCCACCCTAGCCCTCCCTGTAGATAAACAGGCCAGCGCTGAAGCCTAGCTCTCGTCTAGCTGGCTGATGATCTGGCCAGACCAGGTCTCATGCTTCGTCCCTGGGTTCAGATGAACAATCTTCACCTCCACGGCCTGGATCTTCAGGTTTTTGGGTGGGATCCGGGAGACTTTGTATGTGACCTCATCTCCTTCTACTGGGACATACTCGCCCTCGATACTGAAATAGATTGAATTAATGATTTAGATGTTCATTTACTGCACAATATGAATATGCAGTCAGTTCCTGCTCTGAACCTTGACACATTTTATCTGACACTGAACACTGATGTTACATTGCTGCTCTGAGATAGAAAGCTGTGAACAGAATATAAAAAAAACAGGGCATTCTGTTCATTTTAGCAATTTGCCAAGCTAAAGAAGGCTGTTGTAGTGATGAAGGCCACTTACTCCGAGATGTGAACAAAGATGTCATCTCCGCCATTGGAGGGATGGATGAAGCCATGACCTTGTGACCTGCAGAAGCTCTTGCACACGCCCTTAAACGCTGGCCCTGAGGTGGCCCGCACCGTGCTGATGAGAGACAGGGGAGAGAGCATCATGTCCACTCTCAACAAAACATCAACACACCATATCCCTTCTGCTACTGCTTGTGGAAATAAGTTATTCTCTAAGAAGTTAAGGAATGTATATATAAACGTCATAAAAGTGAAGGATAATAAACATGCACTATCAAACCAATTATAATACAGAAACGCATTCATGAGCAGCATATTTAGATGCTTACGCTGAATAGGTGCGGTTGCGTTTGGTGGGAAGTGGGCTGGGCAGTGACCGGGGTAGTGGTGGCACTCCTCTTTCCCACACACGGCTGCCCTCCCTCAAAAAGGGGAAGGAGAGGGAAAGGGGTGCAGCCCGGGGGGAGCGCAGAGGAGCCTCTGAGGGGGACGTCAGGCTGGGGTCTGCCATGGATGAGTCACAGGCCAGGTCGCTCTTCTTACCACTCTACTGGTTCTTCACCACCTGGCCTGATGCTGACACTCCAGTTATGTGTTTGTCTGCTCACTGTCGCTGCTTTAATATATCTTGCTATTGAGTACACAGGTCAGTTTGTTTCAGCAAGTTTCTTAAGGTGCCTGCTGTGAAGAAAGAAAGAGAAGAAAACAAACCAAAGTAAAAGGCAAAAGTGGAACCAGAAGGAACAACTGAAACAAAGACAGATTTCATTAAGTTCATCCCTACCGCAGAGAACATTATGTATCATTCATAACAGCTTCATATTAAGAGGGATGTTTGGATTTACATTACTGGACACTTATGAAGCCATTTAGTCGAACACCCTGGTTAAGAGTATCAGCCTAGTGGCAATGTTTTACCAAAAATGACACTGGCCGCCTTTCAATTCATTACAGACTATTTTTACTTTCAAATCCCATACATTTAAACTGCAAACCATTCCCAAGTCTGCCCACAAACAATAATAGGCTCAACTTAGATATATGACTGTTCTTTACATTATGTATCAAGTCCTTCAAGCTCAAGAAAAGCACAGCTTTAGGAATAGCTGCAACAAAAGCAGTTAAATAAATGGTTAAATAAAATAAATAAATAAAGCAGCCATTGTGTGCCAAGACATGGTGGAGCATATTGATGGCATGTGCACACAATAAGACAGGCCACAGCACACACTCTAAGGCCAAGATGGCTTTGCATGGTTTAAGATTGTTACATTCTTTGCTCTGCCTGCATCATCAAGGTTACAGTAAATCAGAGTTCTCTTGACAGCTCGCACGCTTTCGACAGAGCTGCTGGCAAAACCCTAGCCGTGTGTTTCTGACGTCAGCATGCAATACTGGAAAGCGTTGGATAATGACGACAAAACCAAAACATTAGGGCTGCTACATTGTAACACCAAAATGGTCAAATTAGAAAAGTAGATTATCCTTTCACGCGAATGAAAAATGACTGTTTAAAGAACGAGAGGAATCCGTTTTTATAAAGTAAAAATGAAAAAGAGAAACAGTGAAGTCTATCTCTCTGGATACTTTCTCTGGGCTACATCAGAATTAAATATCTGAAATAGTCAGTTGACTCGGCTCAACGTGTCTAAATATCGCAAGAAAAATCCCTCTACGTGAGACATTGATAACATTGTATGATTCGTCATGTTGCAGAGGCGTGCATTTCGGGCTAAGTGAATGACCAGTTTGCATTGCCAAATTATTCTGTAATAAACACGCATATCATCCGACTTTTTCCTCATTTCCAGAACATTCGAAAAGTCCGAGCGCGCAAACAGAGACGGTATAGGGATGAGAGGATGAGCAGCCTCGTCAAAGGTATTCTATACCCAACAGTTGTCATTATCATACATTTCCTTTAGCCTATACTTTGGTCAAAAAGGCGGTCACACGTTTAATGAATAGGCGACACAGATTTTCTACAATCCAAACAATAGCAGGCATACCCATTCTTGAATATTTGTACAATTATATATTTAAAAAAAACATGGGCCTACTTACTGCATTGCTAGAGTCCGTTTTGTCGGTAGAGGACGGGTGTGTGCCTTGTCAGTTACTATTATATAACATCAATTAAATAAATAACTCCAGTAAATACGCGTAGTCGCGGAATACCCTGATCTGCAGTGTGTTGTTGAGGCTGCGCAGCTGCCGCTGGCTGAGATCACACCGTAGTTGAGAGAATGGGCGTGATGCTTGTTTGCCGAAACATTTGTAGGCATAACAAGACTGCTATGCTCATACGTGTCAAATCAGTTATTACATTAAACATTTAGGTATTCGTATTGTAAACCATACTGGTGTATTCCTTCATGTAATGGTTTAAGTAAAAAATAACCAAAATCAAGATCAGAATATGATACATTCATTTGGCTTGGAAGACACTGGCTTCTATGGTTTATCAAAAATGTTGTTAGGCGCTTCAGAGGACCAACTCCACACCCACTAAAATAAACAAATTACAGTGAGGTGTAGTGCTTGTGGGTTCATGACAGCATTTCCTAAGGACTGTACTTTTGTAATGATATTTTTGGAATACATGTCCTATACACAATTATAAACTGGGTGGTTCAAGCCCCGAATGCTGATTGGCTGAAAGCAGTGGTCTATCAGAACATACCACAGGTATGACAAAACATGTATTTGTATTGCTCTAATTACTGTTGGTAACCAGTTTATAACAGCAATAAGAAACCTCAGGGGTTTGTGATATATGGCCAATATACCACGGCTAAGGGCTGTGTCCAGGCACTCTGCGATGCGTTGTGCCTAAGAACAACCCTTAGTCGTGGTATACTAGCCATATACCATCACGTCCTTGGGCCTTATTGCTTAAATAACCCAACTCAAAATCATGCAAACAAAAATGATCACTGAGGAAACATTATACTGGTCACAAAGACAACACACAACTGTATATTTAGGCACACTCACTCCATTATTTGTTCAACTGAACACTCAGACTTACATGGTGACACTAAATAGGCCAATTGGGGACCTTTAATCAGTCTTTCTTACAGTCATGTGCACCGGGTGTAACTGCTAACAGTTATGGTGGTAGTATTTACAATATACAGGGGGAAGTGGATCTACAGCTTTGCAAGTGAGACAGTTCTCCACGTCCCCGGCCTGTGTGCTCTATTAGAAATCCTTGCTACTGGTCCCTTGTCCTTGGGTCTGCCATTATGAAGGCAGATAGGGCAGTTCCTATTATGGGAATCCTGGCTCCTCTACTTGAGCCCACAGTTCTTTGTCTATTAGCCTTGAGGACACTTAACAGAGGCATGTTTCTCCAGTGTTAAAGTCACAACCTGGGAGGAGTGACTGAGAAGAGTCCAAAAAGAAGGTGTATGTCCAGCAGCTGGGATGAATACTTGACAGCAGTCTCCCCTGTTTTCTCTACTGTAATGGTCTCTCCTTTCGCTAGCTGTTCCACCAGGACAGCAGGCCCAAGCCTGGCTCGCTAATGGTACCCTGATACACAAGAAAGGGAGGGAAGGGGTGGAATTAATTAAGGCCATTATTAGAAGAAAAAAAACGGACTTATAGTATTGAAAAAGTAATTAGTAATTTGTAATAAGGATGTATGATGTAAACCAAAAGTACACCTATGTGACGGACATCACTGTGCTGCTAACACTTTTGACTTCTCGAACAAGTGGTCCTTTGCGTCACACGCACAAGTGACCGCCCTGATTGACAAAGTACTAACCAGTTGCACTACCCAAAAGGTACCAATTCGGCAGCACCATCACCATAGACTTAGATAGACAGCTCCAGTGCCCCAAAGCTTGTTTTAGCATGGGCAGCGTCATTGAGGACTGTAAAAATGTTGAAGTAGTCAACTGGGTGGGTCTTCCTATGGGTTAAGGAAAGATCACATAATTCCATCCAGGTCATCAGGAGAATTCATCCAGTGAATTATACTCCTGATCAAACATCCAATAATTGCACACTGGACACAATGATGAAAATAATCATGGCCTCTAAACCTTCAAGCTGCATACTGGACCCTATTCCAACTAAACTACTGAAAGAGCTGCTTCCTGTGCTTGGCCCTCCTATGTTGAACATAATAAACGGCTCTCTATCCACTGGATGTGTACCAAACTCACTAAAAGTGGCAGTAATAAAGCCTCTCTTGAAAAAGCCAAACCTTGACCCAGAAAATATAAAAAACTATCGGCCTATATCGAATCTTCCATTCCTCTCAAAAATTTTAGAGAAGGCTGTTGCGCAGCAACTCACTGCCTTCCTGAAGACAAACAATGTATACGAAATGCTTCAGTCTGGTTTTAGACCCTATCATAGCACAGACGGCACTTGTGAAGGTGGTAAATGACATTTTAATGGCATCGGACCGAGGCTCTGCGTCTGTCCTCGTGCTCCTAGACCTTAGTGCTGCTTTTGATACCATCGATCACCACATTCTTTTGGAGAGATTGGAAACCCAAATTGGTCTACACGGACATGTTCTGGCCTGGTTTAGATCTTATCTGTCGGAAAGATATCAGTTTGTCTCTGTGAATGGTTTGTCCTCTGACAAATCAACTGTAAATTTCGGTGTTCCTCAAGGTTCCGTTTTAGGACCACTATTGTTTTCACTATATATTTTACCTCTTGGGGATGTTATTCGAAAACATAATGTAAACTTTCACTGCTATGCGGATGACACACAGCTGTACATTTCAATGAAACATGGTGAAGCCCCAAAATTGCCCTCGCTAGAAGCATGTGTTTCAGACATAAGGAAGTGGATGGCTGCAAACTTTCTACTATTAAACTCGGACAAAACAGAGATGCTTGTTCTAGGTCCCAAGAAACAAAGAGATCTTCTGTTGAATCTGACAATTAATCTTAATGGTTGTACAGTCGTCTCAAATAAAACTGTGAAGGACCTCGGTGTTACTCTGGACCCTGATCTCTCTTTTGAAGAACATATCAAGACCATTTCGAGGACAGCTTTTTTCCATCTACGTAACATTGCAAAAATCTGAAACTTTCTGTCCAAAAATGATGCAGAAAAATTAATCCATGCTTTTGTCACTTCTAGGTTAGACTACTGCAATGCTCTATTTTCCGGCTACCCGGATAAAGCACTAAATAAACTTCAGTTAGTGCTAAATACGGCTGCTAGAATCCTGACTAGAACCAAAAAATTTGATCATATTACTCCAGTGCTAGCCTCTCTACACTGGCTTCCTGTCAAAGCAAGGGCTGATTTCAAGGTTTTACTGCTAACCTACAAAGCATTAAATGGGCTTGCTCCTACCTATCTCTCTGATTTGGTCCTGCCGTACATACCTACACGTACGCTACGGTCACAAGACGCAGGCCTCCTAATTGTCCCTAGAATTTCTAAGCAAACAGCTGGAGGCAGGGCTTTCTCCTATAGAGCTCCATTTTTATGGAACGGTCTGCCTACCCATGTCAGAGACGCAAACTCGGTCTCAACCTTTAAGTCTTTACTGAAGACTCATCTCTTCAGTGGGTCATATGATTGAGTGTAGTCTGGCCCAGGAGTGGGAAGGTGAACGGAAAGGCTCTGGAGCAACGAACCGCCCTTGCTGTCTCTGCCTGGCCGGTTCCCGTCTTTCCACTGGGATTCTCTGCCTCTAACCCTATTACAGGGGCTGAGTCACTGGCTTGCTGGGGCTCTCTCATGCCGTCCCTGGAGGGGGTGCGTCACCTGAGTGGGTTGATTCACTGTTGTGGTCATCCTGTCTGGGTTGGCGCCCCCCCCCTTGGGTTGTGCCGTGGCGGAGATCTTTGTGGGCTATACTCAGCCTTGTCTCAGGATGGTAAGTTGGTGGTTGAAGATATCCCACTAGTGGTGTGGGGGCTGTGCTTTGGCAAAGTGGGTGGGGTTATATCCTTCCTGTTTGGCCCTGTCCGGGGGTGTCCTCGGATGGGGCCACAGTGTCTCCTGACCCCTCCTGTCTCATCCTCCAGTATTTATGCTGCAGTAGTTTATGTGTCGGGGGGCTGAGGTCAGTTTGTTATATCTGGAGTACTTCTCCTGTCCTATTCGGTGTCCTGTGTGAATCTAAGTGTGCGTTCTCTAATTCTCTCCTTCTCTCTTTCTTTCTCTCTCTCGGAGGACCTGAGCCCTAGGACCATGCCCCAGGACTACCTGACATGATGACTCCTTGCTGTCCCCAGTCCACCTGGCCATGCTGCTGTTCCAGTTTCAACTGACCTGAGCCCTAGTACCATGCCCCAGGACTACCTGACATGATGACTCCTTGCTGTCCCCAGTCCACCTGGCCATGCTGCTGCTCCAGTTTCAACTCCCACCTGACTGTGCTGCTGCTCCAGTTTCAACTGTTCTGCCTTATTATTATTCGACCATGCTGGTCATTTATGAACATTTGAACATCTTGGCCATGTTCTGTTATAATCTCCACCCGGCACAGCCAGAAGAGGACTGGCCACCCCACATAGCCTGGTTCCTCTCTAGGTTTCTTCCTAGGTATTGGCCTTTCTAGGGAGTTTTTCCTAGCCACCGTGCTTCTACACCGGCATTGCTTGCTGTTTGGGGTTTTAGGCTGGGTTTCTGTACAGCACTTTGAGATATCAGCTGATGTACGAAGGGCTATATAAATAAATTTGATTTGATTTGACTGGACGTTTTGAGTGAGCTTACCAGTACCATTTAACTCAGTCACATATACTGTATATGGATACTGAAATTATTAAATTCACAACAATAGTAAAAATAAGTCTGTGCTATATCAGTGAGCGCCTTCTTACTAGCAGTGTGTAAGGGGCCTCTTTCTTCTGGCCACCCTCCTCTGCTCCTGGAGCTGCAGGGGTGTTGGTTGCTGCGGCAGAAGGGCCTGTGGGCGACGTGTCCAAGAAGACTTCATCTGTGATCCGGAAGCGGATGTCCTCACCTTGGTCCATGTAGAGGTCATGGGCCCCTTCGTCCGTCTCATACTCCCACACCCACACCTGCTCCGCTTCGTCGCTGAGGCAGCAGTCAAGGAGTGCTTGCTGGATTGCTTTATTTTCACCAGCTTTTACAGGTAAACTAAAATGTCTATCAGATAGCTATAAACATGAGGAGTTGAATTAACATTTACATGATTGTATTTCAGAGCCATCAACTCAGCTTTAAGCAACACATTGTCAAATGTGCACATTGGTAAGAAATACACAAAAACACATCACTGGGCAGGATACAATTTTGCAGGCTGCTGTAGGGACTCTGGGGGAATGACGATGTCATCAAAGAATCCTAGGCTGACTGTGAAACAAAATATGGCATTGTGAACAAATCTATACAGACAGACTGCCACATCAATGTTATACTTCATACTGGAGACATTCTCCCTGTTGATCCACTTTATGCATTGAGAGAGACAGGGTCAGTAGAAATCACACTGCAGTGTGTACAGACTCCTCTGGGGCTGTGACGGCGGTGTATAAAAAGCATCTGACCCAAATTAGTGTATCAGCAAATCACAGCATGTTCAAGTGTTCTTATTTTGACACGATGAGGCCTATTAGTCAAGAATAGACATAGGTACAGTTGAAGTCGGAAGTTAACAAACACTTAGGTTGGAGTCATTAAAACTTGTTTTTCAACCACTCCACAAATGTATTTAGAACAAACTATAGTTTTGGAAAGTGGGTTAGGAAATCTACTTTGTGCATGACAATAATTTTTCCAACAATTGTTTACAGACAGATTATTTCACTGTATCACAATTCCAGTGGGACAGAAATTTACATACACTAAGTTGACTGTGCCATTAAACAGCTTGGAAAATTCAAGAAAATTATGTCATGGCTTTAGAAGCTTCTGATTGACTCAAATTATGTCAATTAGCCTTATTGGAGGCCTACCTTCAAACTCAGTGCCTCTTCACTTGACATCATGGGAAAATCAAAAGAAATCAGCCAAGACCCCAGAAAAATAATTGTATACCTCCACAAGTCTGGTTCAGCCTTGGGAGCAAATTTCAAACACCTGAAGGTACCACATTCATCTGTTCAAACAATAGTATGCAAGTATAAACCCCTTGGGAACATGCAGCTGTCATACCGCTCAGGAAGGAGACGCGTTCTGTCTCCTAGAGATGAACGTACTTTGGTGCGAAAAGTGCAAATCAATCCCAGAACAACAGCAAAGGACCTTGAGAAAATGCTGGAGGAAACAGGTACAAAATATTCTATAGCCACAGTAAAACGAGTCCTATATCGACATAACCTAAAAGGCCACTCAGCAAGGAAGAAGCCACTGCTCCAAAACCACCATATAAATGCCAGGCTATGGTTTGAAACTGCACATGGGGACAAAGACTGTACGTTTTGGAGAAATGTCCTCTGGTCTGATGAAACAAAAATAGAACTGTTTGGCCATAATGACCATCCTTATGTTTGGAGGGAAAAGGGGGAGGCTTGCAAGCCGAAGAACACCATCCCAACCGTGAAGCACAGGGGTAGCAGCATCGTGTTGTGGGGGTGCTTGCTGCAGGAGGGACTGGTGCACTTCACAAAATAGATGGCATCATGAGGACAGAAAAGTATGTGGATATATTGAAGCAACATCTCAAGACATCAACCAGGAAGTTAAAGCTTGGTCGCAAATGGGTCTTCCAAACAGACAATAACCCCAAGCATTCTTCCAAAGTTGTGGCAAAATGGCTTAAGGACAACAATGTCAAGGTATTGGACTGGCCATCACAAAGCCCTTACCTCAATCCTATAGAACATTAGTGGGCAGAACTGAAAAAGCGTGTGCGAGCAAGGAGGCCTACAAACCTGACTTAGTTACACCAGCTCTGTCAGGAGGAATGGGACAACATTCTTATTGTGAGAAGCTTGTTGAAGGCTACCTGAAACGTTTGACCCAAGTTAAACAATTTAAAGGCAATGCTACCAAATACTAATTGAGTGTACGTAAACTTCTGACCCACTGGGAATGTGATGAAAGAAATAAAAGCTGAAATAAATCACACTACTATTATTCTGACATTTCACATTCTTATAATAAAGTGGTGAATCTAATTGACCTTAGACAGGGAATTTTCACTAGGATTAAATGTCAGGAATTGTGAAAAACAGTTTAAATGTATTTCGATAAGGTGTATGTAAACTTCCGACTTCAACTGTATATGCGTTATGGACATATAGGCTACTAGGACTTAACATTCAGATGGGTGGGGAGAAAACTGGAAGGTGGCGGGAAAGATGAGGTGTTTCTCTCACCATGTACTCCTTCTTGACTGCAGTGTTTGATCTTTCCAACAAGAATCTCATCCAAGAAAGGGTGGAACACAACATACCTGAAGTGGACTAACAGAGTAGGGAAAAGATAAGTTCACATCAAAATGGACAGTCAGTCCTAAGAGAATGTCCCTGCCCAGAAACATCTCCTAGGCCGTGACCTCCAGGCACTTGTGTAGATCTGATAGTAATATGGTGCAATGTGGTGAAAGTTCCACCTAACCTATCAGAGGGCAAGGTGGAGCTACTTCTATAACATATGGAATGCCTTTTGGGTCTTTACGTGTCAAAAAAGATACACGTCAATTAAGCTTTTAATTTGACGTGTCAAATAACAAAATTCTATTCTAGAATGTTGTGTGAACTAAATGTGCATGCGCAAGCTCGAGCGCCACCACTATAGTCAGTAGCACGGTCAAAGCTGGGGGAAAAAAAGTCTGCAAACAATCACACACATCGGCCACAATGCGTTTACAATACCGCTTTGGTAATAAGCTATTATTTGTTAGACTGAATTGGAAAACGTCCGTGTGAGCATTTGGAATAAGATCAGGATCAAACGAGCAGGATCAAGAATGTTAGTTAGGTAGTCCAACATTCTCCCAGACTTCAACCATTCCAGAGGCAGGGGAGAAAGGATGATGAACCTGCTGCTTCTGACACCTAGCTAGTAACCGATTATGTTGCTAGATCGAATCCCTGAGCTGACAAGGTAAAAATCTGTCATTCTGCCCCTGAACAAGGCAGTTAACACACTGTTCCAAGGCAGTCATTGTAAATAAGAATTTTCTTAACTGACTTACCTAGTTAAATAAAAAAGGTAAAATAAAAAAGACAGCAAAATAATTCAAATAAAATAAAAACGGCACTGGTCCAATGAATGTGATTATTTTCGAAACGCTCCACATGGAATTATTACGTAGTCTGTCCTAACCTGTATTTTTTTCTACCTTAGATAAGACAACGTAATAATTCCATGCGGAGCGTTTGAAAATAAACGTTTATTGGACCAGTGCCGTTTTAATTTAATTTGAATTATTTTGCTGTGTTTTGATCACAATTATTGCATGAATATTGATTTGCATGTAACAAGTGAATACATTTGTGGGCTCAATCCTAAAATAATGTATTCACTTGTTACCTGCAAATCAATATTCATATGAAACATGGAGGCCTATCAGCGACATTAAGCAGGTTTCCATCCAACCATTTCATGCAGATGAATTACACATAAAAAAAATTAACTCACAGCAGGCCTGATAGAAACAGCACATTTGAGGGCAAAATGTCAACACAAAATACACTAGAACATGGGTGGATAATTTTTTTGCCTGTGAAAGATTATGCAATAATCATGGTCGAAACGCTGCAACTATTGATATATTAACCATCTTGTCAAGGTTAACTTGGAGTCACGCAATGATATGTTACGTTGTAGCCTACTACCACCATGCCATGGAAGAGCATGTAGTTAATAGGCAGATTAAATAAATGGTGGTTAAAGGCCCAGTGCAGTCAAAACTGCAATTTCCCTGTGTTTTATATATATATTTACATACTATAAGGTTGGAATAATGCTGAAATTGAAAATAATTATAATGCCCTGTTATTGTAAGCGCCGTTTGAAAAGACAACCTGAAATTTCAGCCTGTTTTGGTGGGATGGATTTTTGGCCTGCCTGGTGAAATGATTTGATATTACGATACAAATGGCTGTACTGGCCCTTTAAGTACACTGTAAGCTTGCAAATGTCCAATAAATATTGAGGGTATTATTTGATTGCTAGTGACATGATCCGTGTTTGGCTTTATCCACATCTCATCATATAACCTACTCTGTCAACTTTATAAGTGAACTGTTGTCTAGAGAGCATGCGCCAAAACCAGATTGAGCACGTTTGCTATTAATTGTAACAGTTTGTAACAAAACCATCGGTCGGGTTGAAAATGCAATGGAAACATCAAACTTCCATTTTTTTTATTCGGTACAAAGAAATGTAAGCACAAAGGGCTTTTTATGTGCACTGTCATCGCACAGCTTTTTATCTGCAACAAGTCCGTTTGATGGAAACCCACCTCTGCTGGGAAAATGTGCATAATATTTTTATGCTGATTTTTAAATATTCACATGAAAATCTGTCGCAAATTGTAATTTCCTTACCTTTGGTGTGGGAAGCTCCATCACCTGGGAATATGTAGGAATCCTCCAGTTTTGTGATGTCATACAAACAGATACAGAGGCCAACCTGGTAAACCACCTGTAGAGATGCAGGTAAAGAACAGCCAAACATAAATAAAGCAGATAAGTTAACAAGACTACAATGTCACAATTGTGTTAGGCTAAACAAAGCAAACAATAAAAGATTAACTCAGCTGACAATATACAGAACCCCTGTCCACTGATGAATAGGGGAGTAGGTTACAGTATCTTTGGTACTGCATCCTCTCACCTTATTGGCCAATTTCTTGTTGAGTTCTTCGGCTATGGCTTCATTGAACTGCCGCTGGAAATTCCATGGGGGGATTCTGACAGTGTCAACCATCTCCACTGCCACGAACATGATTCTGGTCCGAGGAAAAACAAGAAACAATATACAGTAGCTATGAAATCACAGAACAATTACCTTTCAGACAGGGTGGTATGACAGTAAGTCTGCAATATGTTAAAGTACTATCGCACAGGTACATTTACCAGCTACTTTATCATATTCAATTCCATTGTTACAGTGTAATGAAACAATGTAGCTAGTAACGTATAACAAATTCACCAAGAAACATGTTATCTCCCTAGTTAGCTAACAAAGCATCACTGTCCTGAAACTGTTAACGTTACCTACTTTTCCTTTGAATCCTTTAAACTACTCAAATTATAAAAATTCTGACAGTGTATCTTCAACTGCAAGGACCAACATCGTATTAGTTTGAATAAATACTGGTATCATAGATAAGTTGACACCAAAATCCCCATCTTCGTGTCGCTAGCTTCATAAAATCTTTTTTTTTACACGTGTTATTGATTTACTACATTACCGTTTACGGCAGGTCGCAATCTTAAAGGCACAGAACGCTTCTTTTTTTTGCTGACATTTTATTTGATTATTTTGTTCGTCAAAGTTCTTGGCTTCCTCCTCTGGTCTCCTTTCCTTATCTGGTCTACTGATCTGAGAACTCATACATTTGTTCTCACCTGCCCAGTTCTTCAACATAGTGTAGAAAAGGACACACAGAAAGGAGGCCACTTATTAATACTATTGAGATACACATTATTTGTCCTTATGCTCAGTCATGCAGTTTCCTCTGTATGTATGTATGTCACACATGAATAGTGAGTTTCCCTTGAGGATTTACCCTGGTTGTTTACCCAAAAGACTCAGACTTGTCTGTTTTACATAACACTGGCTAACTGTGAACTTCAGCACCTTCTCACAAATCAACCATCTTGAATGACGCAGAGGTTGTTGATTCTGCTCACCCCGTCTTTAGTGTCACACTCCTGAAGGAATCACAATTACACTGGAGCTTACATTAAACATAAAACACTGGCAACCAACTGGTGTGGGGGTAGAGGTCTTCATGGGTTCGATTGAACCTGAAATTTGGCTCTAGGTCTGGTTGTCATCGGGCCCATTCAGGTTAAATTGTTTACGGGTCCATTCAGGTGCGGGTCACCCTTTAAAAAAATGTGTTTGGGCATTCCGAGTGGTGCAGCGGTCTAAGGCACTGCACAGGCACAATTGGCCCAGCGTCGTCCGGGTTCGGAGAGGGTTTGGCCAGCTGGGATTTCCTTGTCCCTTCGCACTCTAGCGACTCCTTGTGGCAGATCAGCTGCCTGCAAGTTGACTACAATCACCAGCTGAACTGTGTTTCGTCCGACACATTGGTGCGGCTGGCTTCCGAGTTACGCGAGCAGTGTGTCAAGAGGGAGAGGGGTTTGGAGGACGCATGGCTCTCGACCTTCGCCTCTCCCAAGTCCATAGTGTAGTTGCAGTGATGGAACAAGATTGGATTTCGCAAAATTGGGGAGAAAAGGGGGAAATTGGACTTGGGTCTGGGTCCAACTTTTAGGACCTGTGAAGATCTCTAGTGTGGGGTTAAGTCTCATTCGAAAAGCACCATAATTGCATATTTCCACTCGAGACTTGCCTCAGTTTTTTACCAAAAAGTCTCAGACTTGTGTTTCCAATTCCACAGCTCTGCTCGAAAAAAAATAACACTAGGGTCTACATTAACATATTCACTGGCAACACAATGGTGCTGTAACGGAAAAACCCAGACACAGGTTTAGCCTAGTCATGGACTGAAAATCGCCATTGAAAGTACTTCGTCCAGGACTAGGCTCAATCTGTGTCCGGGAAACCGCCTCTATTATGGCTAAGGGATACTATATTCACAGTGCTGAATTGTGTAGTATTTTAACTGTATTACTTGTACAGAAACTATAAAAGTGCTGAATTAAATCTATTTAAACTTTCAAAAAATAAAAATTAGAACAAAGATTTTATTCATCTTTATTAAATATGAATTTACCACATGAAATATCCTAAAATCTCTAAGTCTTGCACGCTATGAAACTGCAAGCATTCAAATCACCTAATACAAAACCAACTTTAAAATCAAAACAAATACAGAAAATCCATGAAGCGGAATTCACCACTTGAGATTACATTAAATAAAGCCTGCCAATGGGTTTCTACATTTAATTGTTTGCAGTGTCTGAACAAAATTTGCATTCTTATGAAGTCAATCATTGACAGTGTTTCTAAATGGAAAATAAATAGCTAGGCCAATAAAACAAAGCAGTTCAGGTTTTGGATTTCCTGAAGACAATTTAGAGTACAACTAAGCATTTGCTTTGTCACGTCACAGTAGCATTTCAGAAACTCCGATTTAAACCAGGGATCAACATATTGTATATTGCATACTGCTTCACGGGTGGCTGTTATTCTTATGAATTACAATGCAAAGGAACAGTTCCATTTAGAGACTGCATTAAATACTTGGGAATTTAAGACGGTATTAATTTCTTTTTAAAAGACACAACTAACAAACTTAAATGCTGCTGGCATTACACTGGTCATCTTCATACTCAAACATGGGGTTCATAGACATGAAGAAATTAAACAGAATGGCAAACCTTTGTAACAACACTTATGTTTGTTTTAGTATGTAATGGAGCATTTTCATGAGGCATCTTTGGCGATTAACTTCAGTAGACAGACCAGAGAATTCATCAGCAGTATGTTAACTTTGCTAAGGTTAAGCAAATGACGAATTAGTATAACAAGTTGGTTAATGTGCTCTAAACCGCATACAACATGGGTTAAAGTTGCAACGATCTGGAGCCAATCCTGTTTCAAATCAGGGGTTCCTTCATCTGCATCAAATAACTTTAAAACAAAACCTAGGCATGTCTCACCTGACCAGTCTCTCCCTTTACATTGACAACTCCAACATTCACCTGGGTGCAACACAAAGACGGACCACTGTACAGCACAGGTCCAAGACCGACAAAACATTGAGACGTACTGTACAACCCTACTTTAGTGCTTCAACAACAATTTACCTTTAATTTAAAACCTCCAACCACCTGTTAATTCGTTTGACAAGTTGTGAAACCCTTAGATTGGAGAGGGGGGAAATGGAAAACTATTTTAGGCTTCAGATTAACAAAAGATAATTGATGGGAGATTAAATTATTAGTTTGATACAGTGGGTTTATCAGAGAACGAAAGGCTCTGCATTCAACCAGGCAGCTACTGCCCACCCTCTCTCCATTTTATAATGTAATGCATATGTACACCTCTGTCACATTTACACACAGGCCCAAAACACGTTCCTTTAAATACATTTGGGTTTGACAGAGCTATTGCCATTCATCTGAATATATTGTCACTGAAGTCAATATGCTAGTGGACAAAAATAGGCATTGCATTTCTACTTTCATTACACCCTACTGCAACTACAAAAACTGAGACAGTTAGCTCTTCAGTTCATCACTGACAAGCAAAATAAACTGACATGAAAATAAATGTTGATTTGATAGCAACATTAATCATCTTGGCTCCATGACAAAATGATTTAATGGAAGTAGCCAATCCAAAGTAATCCCATGAATACTTTGATTAAATTAAGTTATAAAGTAAATTAGTTCTTAGTGACAAGACAACAAATGCAATGAATAGGTGGCCCCCCCAAAGCCAACTTAAAACAGTCACACTTAAAGACTTAGCTGCAATATCCTCAAACACACAATGTACCATTTAAGTGGCAAAATGTAGATACAAAATGGCAAGAGTTTTAGCCAAATGTAATAACTTGAATCAGATAATGGTATACATTTCTCAAATTACATTTGTCATTGTATTGTTATTTCAAATAAAATCACACCCTTGCTTTAAGATGCTATGGAGTGCAGCATTTGCGATGTATAAGTGAAAGCGTGGATGAGTGTCTACAATACTACTACATATAGCGCTAGTGTACAGCAGTCTGCAAACTAGATTGTGCGTTAATTTTGTAAGAAGAGGTCCCTCAAGCTGTGCGTGGAGCTCTGGTATTAGCAAGGACAGAGGAGCAGCACAAAGCCAGACAGTGATATGGACAGGCAATGGTCTGATTAGCTAGCTAACATATATGGACACGCACATGGAAAGTAATGGCAAGACTAGTACAACACAGCAGTCTGTAGCATTTTACTCCCACCTACAAAGACACACAGAAAAGGGCTGCTAGGATCTAATATAACTTCATGCAATAGCCCTCAAGTAGAAACAAATGGAGCATGTGGAGAAAACAGCAGTAGAGATTTAAAGTGTGGAATCCAAAGGAGTGACAAACAGTACCCCAAATTCCATGGGTTAAGAGAAATGCCAGAAAAGGAAAACCCTACAAAAAAAAAAGTAAATGATTACACTACACTCTGTAGAAGGGTTGACCTTGTCACTACAACCTGGTCCTGGGGCCACATAATCTAATGGTTCCATTGATGCCTTTAATCTACTCTGTGAACAGTTATTAGGCCTGGGTAACCAGGTTAGGCTACTTGCTCTCTAATCAATGACTAAAACAGATCAATTCAGGTCAGTCACAGGAAAAATGTGCAGCTCCTGAGGCCCACTAGAACTAGTGAACTTAACAAAACAAATATTCACATTCATCTTCACTAGCAGTAATATTGAACTAACAAGAGTTGCAAATCCTGGGAATGAGAAGGATATATTCAGTGAATTAAAATGTACTCTGTCTGTGTTGGAGGAAACAAGTGGAGGTCCAGGTACACAGCTTAACACAACAACTATGACAGGGAAAGGAATGTGAGCAGGATTCAAGCTACAGACCAGATATGGAGAGCTAGCAGTGTGTTTGTGAGGTAAGAATGAATTGAATACTGCCGCACTACAGTCAATGGCAAAAAGCGTGACAAATGTGATTACACAGAGTACTGCCAACAGGAGCAGTGCTGCCTAGAACGGGAACACTTAAATGCTATGCTGAAACAAAAACAAGGGTTCTTGTGTGTGTTATGTCAAGAGCTTGTGTGTGCGTATACAGCTCTACCTGTCTGTGGGGAGAGCTTTGACAGTAATCCTGTATGTGTGCGCGAGCATTTAATCTGTACAGCGGCATGGGGTGTGTTTACGCTAGGCAGGCTGCTACCGCCCATTTCCCACCTCTGTGCAGCAGCAGCAGCAGCCCCCCCCCTCCCCCCAGTATCTTCAGGCCCGCCTCTCTCTGTGCTCCTCCGCACCCCCCTGGGTCCCTTCAGTTACTGAAGCTCCTTCATTCTGTTGAGGGCGCTGCCGGCGTGGAACCACTCGACCTGGTTCTCATTGAAGGTGTGGTTCAGGGTGATGATGTCCTGGCTGCCGTCACCGTGCTTCACCACTCCCTTCAGGGGCTAGAGGAGAAAGACAGCTGGCCTGTAAGGCATCCGTGTAAAATACACATACTACCAAGTCCCATCCCCATTATATGGAGGGAAGTAATTTGGATGGCTGAATGGTCAATGACGCTCACCTTGCCGGGGGCAAAGGTTGCGAGGCCTGTGATGGAGAGCTTGTCATCGGGGCGGATTTTGTCATAGTCGGTGGGGTCGGCAAAGGTCAAGGGCAGCATGCCCTGTTTCTTCAGGTTGGTCTCTGAGAAGAGGACAGAATGGCAATGAGGAGAAAAGAAAGAAAACAAGATAGAAAAAAAGAAAGTGGGGAACAAGAGGGAGCTTTGCGAATTGGCTCGTATCGAGCTCCATTGTGTAAACAGAGAGGCCTTCTACCACAGCGGGGCAGATCCATTACATGCCAAGTCAAGGTCATAGAGAACAATGTGCACATTCAAAGTGTGTGGGTGATCTTGTTTCTAATCCCGTTTCCCCTCTTGTGCAATGGGTCTCATGATAGCTACATGAGCTCTGTCTCAACACAAATAGTCTCAGATTGAGCAGGTTCCCACCAAAAGCTTTTCCTCTCATGCTACCCACCCACATTCCCCACCACACCCCTATACCCTCTCCTCTCTCTTGGTGACTCCACATGTAGCATCTAAGCGTACCATGGATCCTGGCGAAGCTCTTGACGAGGATGACCCTGCCTCCCAGGTGTCTGGGCTCCAGGGCTGCGTGCTCTCTGCTCGAGCCCTCCCCGTAGTTGTCATCCCCCACAACCACCCACGACAGACCGTTAGCCTGGTGGGAGCAGAAAGGGAATATTTCTTAAAATCAGATTCAAATTTAAATACTGTCATTCTGGGACAGCCCAACAGCCTCTATAGGTCCTCTCCTGACAGTTACTGTCTGTCACACCTTGTAGTGGCGAGCCACGTCAGGCACGCCCCCGTACTCTCCCGTCAGCCGGTTCTTGATCTTGTTCACCGCGTCGTTCTCGATGTTGATTGCTCCAATGAGCATGTTGTTGGAGATGTTGTCGAGGTGACCGCGAAACTTGAGCCAGGGGCCAGCAGCGCTGATGTGGTCTGTGGTGCACTTGCCTTTCACCTGCAAAACAGGAAGGAAGAAAAGAGACCGTAGGGTAAATGGCCATCCAAATGTGGCACCACATGCCTGAACAAACATCTGCCAACTCAGTGGTTTCTAAGTCTCTAATAATTAGAATGTAATGCCACTGTTGAAGGCCTCTCAATTCCAACCATGGTCCTTGGTGGAGGATAGAACTCAGCCAAACAGTGAGAAGAGGCCTTCCTCATCATATAGCTGTCTTGACATCTCTTCTACACCTCTCCCCTTCCCTCACCTTGATCAGCACTTGCAGGTCCTCAAGGTCCTTGCCGTTCCACTTGTCAAAGGGCTCCAGCAGCTGCAGGCGGGTGCTGGTGGGGCTGACGTCCACCATAACAGAGCCGCTCTCGGCAGGGGGGTGTTGGTAGGTGTCCTGGCCGGGGTCAAAGTCACGGGCAGGCAGCTCGTCGCCATTGGGCGGCTCCAACTTGAATTTCTCACCATTGGCCGCAGTGAGGTAGTCAGTCTCAGGATCGAACTTCAGGGTACCAGCGATGGCCAAGGCTGTGACAATCTGTATAGGAAGAGAGAGGGTTATTAAGGCAGTTACAGGGGGACATAGTGTGGACGTCATAATATAAGAAGTGTGTGTGTGTTGTAATTATTGGTACCTCAGGAGATGTGACAAAAGCATGAGTGGCAGGGTTGGCATCATTCCTGGAAGTGAAGTTCCTATTGTAGGAGGTGACGATAGTGTTCTTCTCCCCCATCTTCACATCCTTCCTGTCCCACTGGCCAATGCAGGGTCCACAAGCATTAGCAAGGACCACTCCACCCACATCCCTCAGGATCTTAGACTGAAGGAGAAAAAACAAACATAAGAATGCACCTACAAATCAAGTAAAGAGCAACTAGTTTGGCAATGGACATTTTTCCCAAAAGGTTTGAACTCACAAAGCCATCCCTCTCGATGGTGGCGCGGATCTGCTCAGAGCCGGGGGTGACTGTGAACGCAGCCTTGCACTTCAGGCCTTTGTCTAGGGCCTGCTTGGCCAGGGAAGCAGCACGGCCCATGTCCTCATAGCTGGAGTTGGTGCAGCTGCCAATCAGACCTAGTGGGACCACAAGGGACCACCGGAAATCAGGTTAATAAAGATAGGAGAAACGCAGGTGATTTTAACAGTCATGTAAATATGCCTGCAAATATATGATAATGAAATGTTACTGTACTTTCCTATTATAGGGCTTTCCTTTAATATTAACAGAGAGCAAAATGTATACTTTTTAAGGGAGTGTTAAAGATACCGTGTGACTGCTGGTGCTGATACTGACCCACTTTGACCTCCAAGGGCCAGCCGTTCTTTTCAGCCACAGCACCAATCTCAGACACTGGGTGGGCCAGGTCAGGAGTGAAGGGCCCGTTGATATGGGGCTTCAGCTGCCAGGGACAGAAGACAGACAAACAGTTAGCATTGACAATGTGTGTTAATTCTTGAAAATATATTATATAAATACAAGTAATGGATGTCAGCCTAATAACAGAGTGGACTCACCTCACTCAAGTTGATCTCAATGACATGGTCGTACTTGCAGCCTTTGTCAGGGACCAAGTCATCCTTATGTTCGTCAGCCAGGGCAGCGATGTCTGGAAGTAGATGGAAAAAGTCCAAAAGAGAAAACAAAAATGCTAAGGGACTATGCTGTATGTGTATCAGTGGCTGCGAGACTGACACGGAACATATTGTGCAATAACAGGCTTTAAAAATATTCCAGAATGTCTTATTGTGAGTACTAACCTGCACGTCCAGTCTTATTCAGGTAAGTCTTCATGCGGTGGTTGTAGGGGAAAACAGAGGTGGTGGCCCCAATTTCAGCTCCCATGTTACAGATAGTTGCCATACCTGCAACCAGGAGGTGGGAAAAGTCACTTCAAGTTTCTATGTAAACTAGCACCAAATCAAGACCAAACCACTGTACAAACAACTGAAACAAGCAGTGTTAAAACAAACAGCGTAGAGTAGTTTACTCACTAGTTCAGGTAAACCTTACTATCTTTTGGCCTCACCGGTGCAGGAAATGGAGTCAACGCCTGGGCCATGGTACTCCACGATGGCTCCAGTGCCCCCCTTCACTGTCAGGATACCAGCCACCTTCAAGATAACATCCTTGGGAGAGGTCCAGCCTGATAGACTACCAGTCAGCTTTACTCCAATCACCTGATGGGGAGGATGGAGTTATTACTACATTTGTGAAAGGTCTGTTTTTTTTTTTTATACATGTAGGAAGGAGATAGATACATGAGTGGGTGAAGGGAATGTAGTGAGGTGGTTCACTGTCATGCAGCTCACATTGGGACACTTGAGCTCCCATGGGATACCAGCCATGACGTCGACAGCATCAGCACCACCCACTCCGATGCAGATGGAGCCCAGGCCGCCCCCATTAGGTGTATGGGAGTCTGTGCCAATGAGCAGGACGCCTGGGTAGGCATAGTTCTCTAGAATTATCTGTCAAGGGTAAATGAAATATGTTAGCCAATGCACAACAATCCTTTGAAGTATTGATCACAATAACATTGAGATCTGAATGTATAACAGGTTTGATATCACGAGTGAACAATATATTCTGCTACTCGTTTCACAGCAGTATTCCTGAGCTCCAATCTAGTTGTTAATCTAAGTTCAGAAGTGGATATTGTTCAAATACAAAATTAGTCTCATGGCAGCTCAATCTAACCAGTTTAGTTCCAGTACCTGGTGAATGATTCCAGAGCCTGGTTTCCAGAAGCCAACTCCATATTTGGCTCCAGCTGTCGCCAGGAAGTTGTAAACCTCCTGATTCACTTCCTGGATTAAAAAGGACCAGGGAGAAGAGTTTGGGGTGTCAGTTGAGGAGAATATATTTTCAGCTGGTAGTCCCCTTTATGTAACGTTCACAGCACATATTTGGCTGCAGACCTTAATTCCCCTTTAATCCCTGTCCCTCAAGTTGACCTCTGGAATTGGATGTAGTAAGTGTCACCCATGCTAAATATTCCTTAGGGCTTCGCTTTGTCTAAAAAATATGTGATGCTGTGTGTGTGTGTGTGTATGTGTAGCAGTTAACCAACATTCCCTCTCATTTGGGTCATCTTGGCCCCAATGCAAAACTTATGGTAGGCAGTCATTGTAAATAAGAATTTGTTCTTAACTGACTTGCCTAGTTAAATAATGGTTAAATAAACTTTTGGTTACCCCTAGGATCTTGTGATACCATGGAAAAGATGACCCCTCTGTAGAACACCCTAAATCTCAGCCAACAGAAATCAGCTGGAACCCAAAAACATCTGGACAGGCCCTTGAGTTTCCTCTGCTCCCTACTGACCTTGGCCCTCTTTAGATCCTCGACCCCTCCGATCTGAGCCTCAATCAGGTGGTCACAGTGGATGGTTGAGGGCACGGCCACCTTGGGCAGGCCGCTGCTGATGAACTGTAGCATAGCCATCTGGGCCGTGGCATCTTGCATGGCCACACGGTCCGGACGCAGGCGCAGGTAAGTGCGGCCCCTGGCGATGTCCTGCCCCACAGGGTCATCCAGGTGACCGTACACAATCTTCTCCGACAAGGTGAGGGGGCGATTGAGCCTGAGGTGAGAGGAGGGCAGGGATTGGAGGCCACTGTGGCTAGAATTGAACTTCTAAAATACATTTTAAAAAGGTTAACTCACTAGGAGGAATGCTTTGTAATCTAAAGTTGGCTCAGTGTGGCCAGTGTTGCTGAACATGAGAAGTCTACACGCTAACATGCCAAAGTGAGCAGTTGTAATGGGCATGTCATAGTAGTAGTAGTAGTAGTGGTGGTGGTTATTAACAGAGGAACACTGATGAGCGCTGGGTGTGAGGTTGGAAAGGTAGCTACTGACCTCTTGCGCACAATGTCGATGTTCTCATGCAGCTTCTCATAGCTGATGCTGGTGCCAGGCTCAAAGCGGCTCATGGCCACCTTGGCTTTGGCATTAAAGGCTGCCGAAACATGGAGACGCCTTGCCCCTTCTCCAAGGACAAGCTAAAGGAAAGGGGGGTACATTTTTAGTAATGATACATCAAACTTGGAAACATGTTCATCATCATGGAAGAGGATAGAGGGGCTTTTAAGTTTCTAATAATTGCAAACATAGGACCTAGTCTCCTCAAACTCAACTCCGGACCTCAAAGCCAGTTCCACTGCGTTCTCATAACTGTACCATGTGGGTGCAATTATCAGGTAGATCAGAAAACCAGCAGGTTCCAGACCTTGTAGGGTAAGAGTTGAATTTCCTCAACCTAGTCTATAGCCTAATGAACAGAAAGTTTAAACAGAGACATATAGGATTCATACTCTCAGAGAACAAGATAAAGTTTCACTTGACTCATGTTCAAAGTGTTAGGCTCTGTTATTATGGGGGTCATTTCAAGTAAACATGTTGGCATTATCAACAGAGAGGCCCAGACAGACAACATTATGGATTTTCATGCTGGTTGAAGAATCCCAAAGCCAAATCAAATAAAACAGTTTTTTTTTTTAATGTTTTAAAACAAGGCCACCATAAAATTACTCATCTACAATCTGCATGATCTCCATGTGACTTATGTTCCATCACCTCTGACACAATGGAGACTGACAGCAAGACTAATAAAGTAAAAACTAGATCATTGCATTACACTAAGTAAATCTGTCAGCCAGCTACTTGTCACTCATTTTCCCAAATACACAGCATGAGTAGCCAACTGTTGGTTCAATTAGTGTTTAGCCCTAAAGGAGACACCTAATCCCTACACATTAGCACAACAATTTTGTGACAGCTCAAGTAGCCTAACCTAGTTATGATTTTCAACATAGCCAATCGTCCTCAATAAGATGTTAATCAGCCTGTCTAACTTGAGTTATCTAGAGTAAAAAGACGTAAGCAAATGGAATATCACAACCAACTGAGAAAAATCAGTAATGTTAATTTTCCGAATCAAATATAAATCTACATCATATTAGCAGGCCCTTGGACAAATATCTTTACAGACGACGTAGCAGAACAGTATTGGACAGTGTCCATTCAGATCATTTCATTAGGTTTTTATAAGATCATATCATGTTCAATTACATTTCTAAATGTGGTGCCGCATTGTCCGACATCGTGATTTTACTAAATATGTTATTAGGTGTGGAAATCAGACAAGTGCGCACTTAACTTCAGTAACCTTGAATCACCTTGCTAACAGCTGGACATTTGGTGCAATTTGAAGTATCCAATTTATTGCATTTCGACAACACATTGTATTGTAAACCAGCATTATAAATAAAGCGTAATTATACACTTCCCAGACTAACTTTTAGCCGTTGCATGGAGCGCTAGTTTGTGACGTTACAGTCTACTGGGACACCGCGACCAAACGACAAAGCCGCTAAAATGGATTGTTTACAATATTGATTATTTTAAAAAATATCGTTGTGGACAACAATATCTCGTAATTAATTTTTAACTGAGCATTTGTACTTGATGCATAGTGTTGAATATATTTATTAATATAAAATAAAGTTGTACTTACCCGAAGCCGAGTGACAGTCATACAGTAGGACGCCATTTTGTTCACTGACAAAGCTGTGTTGCTGTCAGGTGACGTCAGGAACCCTAATTTAAACGCGTCCATTTTTTTTGTCCTGACAGGTGTGTTAAAACTGCCTACAAGTGTATATCTCTGTGAATCCTTACGACTCACTCTAATAACGCAAAGTCAAAATATAATATTTCCATACAATTATCAAAGTGGTTCCAATAATTAAAGTGATTCCAATAATTATCAAAGTGGTTCCAATCATTTAAATGTTGATGTTTAGTACTTATCTGTAAGGTTGTCATCAGCTCCCTATAATTAAACTATGCCTAGTTAGCGTACAGTTGATGCACTTTTACAGTTTAAAAGAGTCTATTTTACCTAACTAGGCAAGTCAGAGAAGAATAATTTATTATTTACAACGACGGCCTAGGAACAGTGGGTTAACTGCCTTGTTCATGGGCAGAACGAGAGATTTTTACCTTGTCAGTTCGGGGATTCGAGCTACCAACCTTTCGGTGACAAGCCACTAGGCTACTTGCCGCCCCATGAGAACACCAGCAGCACCATTAGGCTATGAGTTTTACTGATGCAAATTAATTGGACATATTTACATAGTACCACTGATGACAATGACTGATGTGGCACAGCAGTCATATAATGACGTTCCTGAAGAAGGTATTTTGACAGAACTTTGAATCTATAAAACGAATTATAATAATTACTTTTAAGAATTACTCGTAACTCAGTATATTTCTTCCAGTACCTGTCCTGGTCCTGGACCAATGATGTGTCCAAATATTTTCCTTTTTAATCACTCTCCTTATGTGGCTATAGATTGTTGTTGCATATTCAAAAATATAGCATATAAAATCAAATAAAAATACATAAAAAATTATATCAATAGTTAGAAAACAATTCTTAATTTTTGGAAAGTAGGGTTCACTCTGGGGGAGAAAGTAGAAAAAAAGTAGAAACCTTCCCAATCTTACATGGCAACTTTACAGCCTTATGTAATTTTATCTGCAGAATGATTTCCCAAAACAAGTCTCAGCGGGAAATTCAAGCAAATATTGTAAATAACGCAATATGTTTGGAACGACATTACCCACAACTCCTGCAAAACGTCATATCACTTACTTGCTGACTGGACACCCTTTTGCAGCCCAATAAAATACGGGTCCTCCCCCTTCTCAGCCAATAGGGACTCTGTTGCTATCACCGCTTATATTTTTAGCAATGGCACAGTACTTACTTGGCGTTACAAATATCCGTTCGCCAACTAAACTAGGATTTCGCTTTCTGGTTTTGTAGAGCCATGGATGTAATTCTGTGGCTCATGGGTGGGGAGAAATAAAGAAAATGCATTTTGTTATTTATAGCATCGTTGTTCATACCAATATGTTCAATCATAACTACCATAATTTGCTGTCCTCAATTACCCGTAACCTATTTCATATGATTTACTTATTCTTGAAACTATAGGCTTATTACTGAGGGTCGACTATTCTCTCTTATGAGTGTATGAGTTTATTTGATAGTGTACATTACAAAAGTATCAAGAAAGTAGTCCCTATTCAGACCAACGTCATAGAACAGGGGGTAGTCCAGTATAAATGCGCAAGGTTGTCAAACACTAAAGTTTTCTCGGGCAGTTTTGGTCATCCTGTCGGTTGTGGAAATGGAGACCGTATGAAGAGAATACGTTTCAATACCCATTTAACACACCACATTATATCTGCCTCTAAACAACTACTTTGAAAAGCCACATCACCTTCAAATGCAATGTAAAATACGGGAATTAAAACCGCAGGAACTGAACACAAGCTGCATTAGTAAGTATACACAGCGTCCGCATATAAACATGTATGGCATTGACATACATTTTTATTTATCTGCCATAACCGTACATTTGGCTAGATGGTGCATCCTCATGATTTAATCAAAGAGGCTTTAGGACTCTCAAAATATGCCCTGCCTTTTGAGAAACAGACACTGTAATTGGTTCTGTCATCCATTTTAGATTCTGTTTATATTTATTTTTAGAAGGACCCACTCAAACTCTTATTTGAGATTCGAGTCGTGTTTATTCTTCTCATATACAGCTAATCCATTTCTTCCTGTTTTCGGGCAGGACCAATTATTATTGAGCTATTGTAGTCCTGCTCATGTGTCGATATAATGACATGAGACCGCAAATTCACCACTTTATTAGTCTCCTTACAAATTGGCATTGTAAATAAATGAAGGTCTTACACTATTCTAACAAACTGGATGTGTCCTTATTAGGGAAATGTGTTCTGCTACTATATACAGGTATAGTTTCCACTTGAATAAGCTTGCCACGTTACAGTGAGTGGACAGATGTGTGCTTTATGGTGGTGATGATGCACTGTAAACAATGTCAACTATCAGATTAGGTCATGTAACTACTGTTGGTGTGTGTAGTCTACTTAGTAGTAGGATACAACCATGACAAACAAACATGTTCATGGTTGAGTAATGTTGCTTTAACTAATACAGTGTATGCATTATAGGTCAATTGTCAAAATTAACAACTAGGATCCATTTTGATACATGACAGGTTTTACTTTGTACTGTACATAAAGTCCCAGCTGCATATGAAATGATGAAAAAACAGCTTTGTAGGGATGACATTGAATGACATTGGATATGGGAAATGACTATGGTGGTTAATGCTTTTTGAAGCTGTACTGTAAACTTCATTATCATTGATTTAAATGTAGTCATGAAAGTTTGTTTGCCGTCTGCCAAACATCTCCAATTGAATGGTTTCACACCTCCAAATGAGCTTCTTCATAGATTTAACACAAGTAAAATACTGTCTTAAATAAGAAGTGAAGTCAGGTTGTGTATTGTATCTTGTTCTTGCCCATTTTATAGCCATCGATGCAATGTTCTGCCTGCAAACAGAGTAGCTATATCTCATACCAATAATTAGCTTGAGAAAAAATATAATCTGATTCACAATATAAAATTCATTGTCCTTGATGCATACATTATAACGATGTTCTCGTAGATCTCAAGTATACAGTTGTTAAATTTAGCTTGCTGGGTAATCCTGCCTGCTGGGCAATGTTTATGGTGCGTAGGTGGACTATGTATTGCACGTGTTGTGATGACGTTAATAGTGCTGCATGGTGGGAAATGGTGTCCTTTATGCACTGTAGCCAGTACCTTGCCATTTACAGTATGCAAAACATGCCTACATGTGAACTGTACACCCACAGCCTTCTCTCGCACCTACACTGTTTGATTTCGAACTTTCTCTAATTGTGTAATCCTGAGTAGTGAAGCATCTGGCAGAAGCAGATTATCATGGTTTTCTGCCTTGATCACTGCAGCTGTTACTCCCCTCCATGTTGGCTGGCTAACCCATTCACTCTCTCATTATCCCTTCTGTTGAACCTATTTGGTCTGCCTTTTATCTTCCTAGAAATAACACCATGTTTTTATTTTTCCACCAGTTGGATTCCTCATCTCGTTACCTGTCAAGTCTTGTTACCTGGCAACTGAAAACAACTGGTTGGACTAGGTTTTGGCCTCCTGGCCACCAAGTCTGTCCATGTTGACCACCCAGGAAGAGGTTTAAAGATTCTGCCGGATTTCAACTTACCTGCAGTACATGTAGTGGATAAGAAAACATCAGACCTCTACAAGCCAGAGATAACTGTTCCAGTATAGTCTAATTTTGGGCTTGATTTGAATACCTGGCTATCCAGACTGCATTGGCCAGATACAGTCATGCAGCTAGAGGTAAAGGTAGCTCTGAATTTCATTGTGTCCTACCTGTACAACAAACTGCCCCGTCGTCGTGCTGACCTCTTCGGGGAGGAGTTGGAGCGGATACTGTTGTCACGCTATGAAGGCCACTGGTACCCTGAAGCTCCTCTGCGGGGCTCTGCCTTTCGCTGCCTGCACCTAGGGGCCCCCAGGGACCCAGTGGTGGAGCTAGCTGCCAGGAGAAGTGGACTGGACACAGAGGAAGTGCGTGCCAATGTCCCCCCTGAGCTGAGTGTGTGGATCGACCCCTATGAGGTGTCCTACCAAATTGGGGAGAATGGAGCCGTTAAGGTCCTGTACTTGGAGGATCCATCTGGCTTAGGTGGGGAAGGCGAAATGGTGGAAGTAGTAAGTGGAGTGAGTAAAGGGGACATGGAGGTAGAGGAGGCCAAGAGCTTAGGTTTCAACCCTGAGGCCCAGGTGTTTGTTCCAATTGGAGCCCAGATATCTCCAGTTCTGCTTCCTTCCCTCTCCAGCTCACCCACACCTCTCTCGGCCTCATCCTGCCCAGTGATTTTCAGCTATCCCAGCTCCAGCACACCCACGAACCCAACAGCCCACTCTAACACATCCACACCTTCCCCTCCAAGTGGGGCACTCCCTTACCTCCCCTCTCAGCAGCCAACGACCGCACTGCCCAGCACCCGTCTACCGCTGCAGCCCATCACCTTCACCACGGCCAGTTTTGCTGCCACAAAATTTGGCTCCACTAAGATGAAGAAGTGTGGCGGTTCCGGATCGGCTGGCGGCTCGAGTGTAGGTGTGCCCCCGCCACAGAGGATGCTCGCCCGTTCCCCTACCAACATCTCTCCCCCAGGGCTGCTGAAACACAAGCCCCTCTCAGTCTCCCTGCACTCCCTGGGGGCTCAGATCCCCAGCCAGCTCTCCCCTAATGCCAAAGAGTTTGTTTACCCGGCATCCCCAGGGCCCCTATACTTTGACAACGATGCTCCGCCCATACTACCACACTCAAGCCCCTTCCAGCTCCCTCACCCTGCCCACTCCCACCCCTCATTTGAGCCATTCTCCAGCCCCCCACCTGGTCCAGCTGTTGGCATCATTGGTGGTAGCGGTGGGATTTCTTACATTGAGAAGCCCTCATTTGTGGAGGGTATAGGGGGGTATAACCTGCAATATCCCAGCCAGGCCTTCCAGCCGGTGGTGCTGGCCAACTAAGCCTTTCTTATGAGTATTTCTGTTGCAGCAGTAGGGCAGTAATGCTCAAGTATTTTTTTTTGAAAATTGTTCTTACTGATACTACAGCGTAGAATTCGTTTTATTACTACTACAACCTCCACTATATATTTCAATATGATTATTTCCATATCATTCATGTTTTTTTGGTGGATTTTGATTTCAGTTTCTCTAACCAGAGGAGTAACCAGCCTCCTATTGCACATGCATCATTTTCATTGAATGTTCAGCAGAGTAAAATGCCTTTCAGCTTTGGTCTATTGACAGCAGTATGGTAGTTATGCTGTGAAAAGGGACCAATGTCCTGTAAGATGGCTTTGGAAAGCTTAACGCTTTGCAATCTGCTCGGCCTTAGTTACCAAAAATGCACAGAGGGGTTTGTGCGGGTTTGGTGATGTCTTATTCATGCTAACAGGTGTTAAATGTGCTCTTCTGTGGCTTGTGGTCATTGTGAATATAGTGAGTCTGTCACTAGAGCTTTGAAACATGTCTGAATTGGTTTGGCGTGAGGTATCAGTATTTGCCATTCATCAGCTCTGAAATCTGGTCATGGACTTTCTTAGAAAGGGAGCCTGTGTGTAGTGTCTTGGGAAAAGGGAGGGTTTAATGTGCAGGGTATGAGGAAATGTATCTGTCATGACAGGAATAATTACTTCCAGGGAGGTCAGTGAACCTTGGTGAATGTGAGGCAAGTTTATCTTTGTCTTCGGATATAATGATGTACTAATCTCACACAGACACACACACACAGACCGGCTCTGTCAGCAGTGTGTGAAGGTGAACGGGCATTGTTGGAGGGGAATAGGATGCTGCTAAGCAATGGGGATTGTGATGAATGGCTTAGCGTGACTATGAAGGAGAGGTCTTACTCTGCAGGGAAAGGAGGATGGGGAGGGAGTAAGGAGAGGAAAAGGGGATGGCAAGGCAGGGGCATCGATGGCATTTTAACACTTTTTGGCATCTTGGGTGCAATGGCTTTAGACTGATACTTTAAAACCCGGAGCACGTTTCTGTAGAACTTTAGTGGCGTTGCAGCCAAAGGCCCACGCTAGGTCCCCTGCTCTTTAATCCCTTAATTATCTCTGTTCCAGTTGCTGCTCCAGTGGGAGACCAGCATCATATAATGAAAGCTGTTTTCCTTTTCAATTTCCAGGACTATGAATGTTAACTAAACCTGTGTTTTTGTCACTTTATGATGCCATGTCAGATCATTCTCATGAAGGTGGTGGTGATACCCTGACTCCATATAGGTAATCGAGGGGGCAGTAATTGTCACCAGGGTTCAGGCAGCCCCCACCTTTCCTTTTGAGCCATACAACACTTTATATTATTGGGCTATAGATGCCATGTGACACCCCCCCCCCCCCCCCCCGTCATGTAAGGCGCTAAACATTATTTTTTTCTTCTTATTGGCCCATTATGTTCCAGCTGCATCTGCTAAGAAATGTTGGTTCTGTTCCAATGAGATTTGTATTTGGATAGAAGGGGGAGTGTCCCTATCCATCTGAATGTTTTCTAGATTGTGCCATGTTAACATCTGTGTATAAGCTAACATAAGTACACTGGTAATTGCTGTGATTGTCGGTCCTATGCGTGTCATTCAAACTGTTTATTTATCTTTCCGTCCAGGGGTTGGGACGGGAGGATCTCTTTATAAATCTAATGGTTGTGAGGGAAGGGGTCATTTTTACATTTGTAATTTATTTTAAATTTTCTATATTTTTCCTATGTTTTTTTCAAAAGTAATGAAGTACATTTGTAAAGTTGAGAGAGCGAGATGTTATAACAGTAGGAATATGTATATATTATGTTCAGGTTTCCTTTGTTTAGTTATGTGGTGAAGTTATTTTTTACAAAAATAACAAAATATATATATGCAAGTTGGGAATAAAAATAAAGATGTATAAAATAAAGTATTGAATGTGGATTGTACCTTGTACAGAATTTGTCCAATAAAAGACGGGTAAATGTAATTTGTTAAATTGGGGTTTTGAAGAGCTTCAGAGATGAATGTTTACAATGGGTGGAGAGTCCGACAGCGTCATTCTCAGTCTGTTTCTAAGGGCAGTCTGATAACTTGTGTAAGATTTCTGTTCCTTCATAGTTTGTACACTTAAACCAAAATCTCCACATTTAAACCAAATCCCCTTTGTAGTGCTCATATGTTACTAATTTTGTCCCTTATTCATTCATATTCCATCTACATATTGTCCAGTGCCATACATCTTTTCTTTATACCACTAACCTTATTTGTGTGCCTGAACAGTCCTATGACTGAATTGGCTGCCAATTTCATTCTCACACAAAGACTGAGGGAAAGCAAAAAACCCGTTCCTGCAGTCTAATCCTTGATGAGTATTCACCTCACATCCATTTTGTGGTAACATTCCCCTGCTCCAGCTACTATAGCCATAACTTAGACTGTCTTTACTCACACAGACACTGACCCTGGTCCAGTGCAATGTGTAACTAACGCCATATTTTAGACCACAATTGTGTGTGGGGGGGGGGGGGGGGGGGGTCTTAGTCCTTTTAAACCACAAATATTCCAATACATTTCTTCAAGTCAAGAGTTTCAAGTAGGTTTAGGAGGAGGATCGTCATTGAATGTGCTGTTTATTATGATCAGTGACTGGTCAATCCTGGTGGACAGGCTGGTGATGGATAGAGCTATTTTTTATTTGTGCTTGTTGATTCAGTGAGATGTTTGGTTTCCAAAATCCCTACGAGCATCCCAAAGAGCTGCCGCCCCCCATTGCTTAAATAATGGTCAGATTACTCTTGGTAATCGGATGTGTGCTGTATATAATTCCCTGTGCCTGCAAAGCAGGTCTGGCGGTTTGAGTGGTGGCTTGGAGACCATGTTGCGGTCACTGACTGCCAATGGGAAGGCCAGAGGACTGTGACGTTTGAGGGATGGGGGCTGCTCTACTTGGAAGCTCTGATGGATTACAGGAAGACTATAAATATTGTTCACATTGGCTTTTTGGTCACAGGATGGACAGTGTTTTGTTGCAGTATAGTGGTTGGCTGTTGGTATACGTCTTGCATTTAAAAATGATTAACAGATTACACTATCCTCTCCAAGCATTGTAATTAAAAATACTTGGTTTTTAAATGCACTAAAAGCAGGCTGTTCTACCACCAGGATTGAATCAAAGTGAGAAACAGAGTTTTGTATTCTGTCTTTTGCTTCTATCTATCTACGTGTGTTTTATTTAACACTTTGGAATATTTTGTTGTAATAAAGAAGTATTTTCTATTTAACATTTAAGAATAAATGGATATAATTGAAAAGTAAGATATATTAATATAGTACTTTCTCTTTTGCCTGTATTTTGTTATCATTTTCCTACTTCCTATCTGATCTGTACACCCTGTAGATGTATATGAACCTTTCACTACTGAAATGCAATGACCTGTTTTCTGTGCTCCCCCATGGGAATGGGGACTTAGTACTGCACTTTCTTATTGTATCAGATTATTTTTTAAGTTTGTAATAAAACAATTGCAAAAGTAAGCATGGAAAATAATACAGTTCTCTTGTCATTTTTGTCTTTCAGTTTGTCAAATGTGACAAATCCTGGCAAAATAATTATTACAAAATTATTTGGAATAGTGTCTGTTGGCCTTCTTGTGATCATGAATTCTTCTAGTATTTATGTTCCCCTGCGGTATAAAAAGCCCTCGCGAGGTTGTAGAAAATAAACATGTATTTCATAGTATTGCAATACATTCTAATATTGATGTAAACAAATTGAAGTCTGATTAATAATTCAACCCAGATATGAAAACCTCAAATAGCTCATCTCACAAACTCTTCTACTTAGACCCCAGACAAATATTGCCTAATTTCATCACCTAGAAATATGTCCGGTGCATTATTTTGATTGTGTTATTATATCTGTCAGATGTTTGCATGACTCCCTGTTGTGACTCCACTGGGCTCTGCTCTCCTATGGCGTGTCGATGTTTGGCATTAACATGCTTGGTCAGCTACTCCTTGGCTCCCTTTATCTCCTCACCGCCCACTCACCACATCTCATTCCCCTCCTCCATCACCCTCTCATCTTCCCTTTATCTCCTCACCGCCCACTCACCACATCTCATTCCCCTCCTCCATCACCCTCTCATCTTCCCTTTATCTCCTCACCGCCCACTCACCACATCTCATTCCCCTCCTCCATCACCCTCTCATCTTCCCTTTATCTCCTCACCGCCCACTCACCACATCTCATTCCCCTCCTCCATCACCCTCTCATCTTCCCTTTATCTCCTCACCGCCCTCTCACCACATCTCATTCCCCTCCTCCATCACCCTCTCATCTTCCCTTTATCGCCTCTGTTCTCTCACCAAATCCCTATTTTTCCCCTTAGCCTTTCTGCTCTCTATCCCATCGCATTTCCCCACTCGTCCCTCACCACCCCTCTCCTCTATCCCCCCTTGTCTTTGAGGCTGTGTTTATGCAACACTGCTCCCCTGTGTGTGGATGTGATCATTACGCAACATCTCATACTCCATTGGAATACTAATGTTGATGAGGTAGGGGGATAGGCAGAGCAGAAACAGAGGACCTCAAATCTCTGTTTTGTGTGTGTGTGTGTGATAAACAGCGCATGTGTTTGTGTGCATGAGGCAAGAAGAGTGATGTGCTCCTTGTTTGTCTCCCAGCATCACAATGTGCATCCTGTCAGCGTTGGTAAAAAAAAAAACTTCTGTTGGTCGATTGTTCAGGCAAGGTCAAGGCAAGGGCTCACCTTTCATTGAATTCCACTTCATTAATATACATGATACATATCCCATACATTGGTACATACAGATTAAAAATCACAACAGGAAATGCATCTTTATTTAAGAGTTGAAAAAAATGCACTTGACAGGTAAAGTTTGAAATGCCCTCAAAGTAATGTTTATCCTATCAGGAGTATTATAGCTGTTAAAAGAGACCGTTATAATTTTCTTTGGACTGTTTTCTACATACAAAGAGGCTATTATTTTAGGATGACCTTGGCTGTTTGTATTGTGAAGGGCTGTTTCAGCCTGGAGTTGGTATCTTTTATAACAGTTTTCTATGCAGATCTGGTAGGAAGTAACTGTAATTGTATTCATGAACCATGTAAAAAGAAATAATTCAGTCCTGACCACCTCATTGAGAAGACTTCATTATCCTGAAACACGTGTAACATAAGGAACCAAAAACAAACATCTGACATCACAAAAAGCTAACGTCCAGTTAATTTCTAAATAGATATTTAGTATTTTACAAGATGTTTCAAACAAAAATAAAAGGAATCATTTATGACCTTGTGACTGTCCAAGGGCAAACACTACAACAGCAAAGATAGCGCTCAAAATAGGAAGTACACTACATGACCAAAAGTATGTGGACACCTGCTCGTCAATCATCTCATTCCAAAATCATGGGCATTAATATGGAGTTGGTCCCCCCCTTTGCTGCTATAACAGCCTCCACTCTTCTGTGAAGGCTTTCCACTAAATGTTGGAACATTGCTGCGGGGAGTGGTTTCCATTCAGCCACAAGAGCATTAGTTAGGTCGGCACTGATGTTGGGTGATTAGGCCTGGCTTGCAGTCTGCGTTCCAATTCATCCCAAAGGTGTTCGATTGGGTTGAGGTCAGGGTTTTGTGCAGGCCAGTCAAATTCTTCCACACCAATCTCGACAAACCATTTCTGTGTGGACTTCTGCTGAAACAGGAAAGGGCCTTCCCCAAACTGTTGCCAAAAAGTTGGAAGCACAGAATCGTCTAGAATGTCATTGTATGCTGTAGTGTTAAGATTTCCCTTCACTGGAACTAAGGGGCCTAGCCCGAACCATGAAAAACAGCCCCAGACCATTATTCCTCCTCCACCAAACTTTACAGTTGGCACTATGCATTGGGGTAGGTAGCGTTCTCCTAGCATCCGCCAAATCCAGATTTGTACGTCGGACTGCCAGATGGTGAAGCATGATTCATAACTCCAGAGAACACGTTTCCCCTGCTCCAGAGTCCAATGGCTGGGCGCTTTACACCGCTCCAGCCGACGCATGGTGATTTTAGGCTTGTGTGTGGCTGCTCGGCCATGGAAACTTACTTATTGAAGCTCCCGATGAACAGTTATTGTGCTGACGTTGCTTCCAGAGGCAGTTTGGAACTCTGTAGTGAGTGTTGCAACCAAGGACAGACGATTTGTATGCGCTACAGCACTCTGCGGTCCCTTTCTGTGAGCTTGGGTGGCCTACCACTTCACGGCTGAGCCGTTGTTGCTTCTAGACGTTTCCACTTCACAATAACAGCAGTTACAGTTGACCAGGGCAGCTCTAGCAGAGAAGAAATTTGACATACTGACTTGTTGGAAAGTTGGCATCCTATTACGGTGCCATGTTTTTTATTTTTTATTTTTTTATTTCACCTTTATTTAACCAGGTAGGCTAGTTGAGAACAAGTTCTCATTTACAACTGCGACCTGGCCAAGATAAAGCATAGCAGTGTGAACAGACAACAACACAAAGTTACACATGGAGTAAACAATAAACAAGTCAATAACAAAGTAGAAAAAATGAAAAAAGAGTCTATATACATTGTGTGCAAAAGGCATGAGGAGGTAGGCGAATAATTACAATTTAGCAGATTAACACTGGAGTGATAAATGATCAAATGGTCAAGTGCAGGTAGAGATACTGGTGTGCAAAAGAGCAGAAAAGTAAATAAATAAAAACAGTATGGGGATGAGGTAGGTAAATTGGATGGGCTATTTACCGATGGACTATGTACAGCTGCAGCGATCGGTTAGCTGCTCAGATAGCAGATGTTTAAAGTTGGCGAGGGAGATAAAAGTCTCCAACTGTAGCGATTTTTGCAATTCGTTCCAGTCACAGGCAGCAGAGAACTGGAAGGAAAGGCGGACAAATGAGGTGTTGGCTTTAAGGATGGTCAGTGAGATACACCTGCTGGAGCGCGTGCTACGGGTGGGTGTTGCCATCGTGACCAGTGAACTGAGATAAGGCGGAGCTTTACCTAGCATGGACTTGTAGATGACCTGGAGCCAGTGGGTCTGGCGACGAATATGTTGCGAGGACCAGCCGACTAGAGCATACAGGTCGCAGTGGTGGGTGGTATAAGGTGCTTTAGTAACAAAACGGATGGCACTGTGATAAACTGCATCCAGTTTGCTGAGTAGAGTATTGGAAGCTATTTTGTAGATGACATCGCCGAAGTCGAGGATCGGTAGGATAGTCAGTTTTACTAGGATAAGTTTGGAGGCATGAGTGAAGGAGGCTGTGTTTACGGAATAGAAAGCCGACTCTAGATTTGATTTTAGATTGGAGATGTTTGATATGAGTCGAAAGTCACTGTTGAAAGTTACTGACCTCTTCAGTAAGGCCATTCTACTGCCATTCTACTGCCACTGTTTGTCTGTGGAGATTGCATGGCTGCATGCTTGATTTTATACACATGTCAGCAACGGGTGTGGCTGAAATAGCCGAATCCTCTAATTTGAAGGGGTGTCCACATACTTATGTATATACAGTGCATTCGGGAAGTGTTCAAACCTCTTCCCTTTTTTCACATTTTGTTACGTTACAGCCTTATTCTAAAATATATATATTTTTAATCCTCATCAGTCTACACACGATACCCCATAATTACAAAGCGAAAAGGTCATTTAAAATTAAAAACTGAAATATCACATTTACGTAAGTAAATGAGTCTAGAAATTGAGCTCAGGTGCATCCTGTTTCCATTGATCATCTTTGAGATTGATTGAAAACTGATTGAAAAGTTTGTGGTCATACGCACATCCTTAAAAACATAGGTGCTGGGCTAATAAAGAATACTAGTATCGAACAAGAAGGCCCGCACACTGTTAAAGCTCCCAATTCACAGCTTTACTGACAACGTTTACATCCAAAACGGGTCTTCGTCAGGTCGAACAAACAAACTGAGTGCGCATATCCCAAAATATACACATTTCACCTCACATGACCATTGCAGACATGATGCATGGTGGGTGCAAAAACAATTTGTCTATCTCTAATAATTTAATAACAAGGAGATGGGTACATGTACTAGTTCCAGAAAATAATATATTTTGCAAAATGACCAAGTAGATGACCTGGAAGGCAAGACAAATCAAAGTGACATATTCATGTAAGAAAGAGTCTGATATTAAACTCTAGGTTCAGACCTCTATGAGACATGGTACACAAACGGTGAATCCAATACAATTCTCTTCACAATAATAGATTATCAGTATCAATTCAATTCAATTGGACATGATTTGGAAAGGCACACACCTGTCTATATAAGGTGCCACAGTTGACAGTGCATGTCAAAGCAAAAACCAAGCCATGAGGTCGAAGGAATTGTCCGTAGAGCTCCGAGACAGGATTGTGTCGAGGCACAGATCTTTGGAAGGGTAACAACAAATGTCTGCAGCATTGAAGGTCCCCAAGAACACAGTGGCATCCATCATTCTTAAATGGAAGAAGTTTGTAACCACCAAGACTCTGGCCGCCCAGCCAAACTGAGCAATTGGGGAAGAAGGGCCTTGATCAGGGAGGTGACCAATAACCCGATGGGCACTCTGACAGAGCTCCAGAGATCCTCTGTGGAGATGGGAGAACCATCTCTGCAGCACTCCACCAATCAGGCCTTTATGATAGAGTGGCACATGACAGCCCGCTTGGAGTTCGCTACCGCACGGTAAGCGGTACCGAAGCTCCAAGTCTAGGACCAACAGGCTCCTTAACAGCTTCTACCCCCAAGGCATAAGACTGCTAAACTATTAATCAAATGGCCCCCGGACGGTTTACATTGACACCCCCCACCCCTCCATTTGTTTTTTACACTGCTGCTACGCTGTTTATTATAGTCACATCACCCCTACCTACATGTACAAATTACCTCGACTAACCTGTACCCCCGCACATTGACTCGGTACCGGTACCCTCTGTATATGGAGCAGCAGGTAGCCTAGTGGTTAGAGCGTTGGGCCAGTAATAGAAAGGTTGCTGGATCAAATCCCTGAGCTAACAAGGTAAAAATATGTCATTCTGCCCCTGAGCAAGTCAGTTAACCCACTGTTCCCCGGGCGCCGAAAACAGGGATGTCGATTAAGGCAGCCCCCCGCACCAATCTGATTCAGAGAGACACATTTCAGTTGAAGGCATTCAGTTGTACAACTGACTAGGATATCCCCCTTTAATAAGACAATGCAGGAGTGGCAGCGGGACAAGTCTCTGAATGTCCTTCAGTGGCCCAGCCAGAGCCTGGACTTGAACCTGATCGAACATCTCTGGAGACCTGAAAATAGTTGTGCAGTGATGCTCCCCATCCAATTGGAGGTGTGTATTGTCATACCAAAGAAGAGGCTGTAATTGCTGCTTCAAAGTACTTTGAATTTTTTACACATGTGCAAACATTTATAAAAACCTGTTTTGGATTTGTCATGTAGATTGTAGAGGAATTTCTACAAAGAAAATGAACATAGTTTGGGACAACTTGAGGAGTTTCATTTCTACATACAAACTGGCTTTGATCCAGCTTTAACTTCATATCATACTAAAATGACTATCATACCCAAATGTTGGTCTATCGATCTGACAAGATTCTGCACCAAGCTTAAACTCACTGTTTAAACAACTATATGCCTAAGCATACAAAATATGAATGTCAGCGCAATGCAATGCCTTCCATTGAAGCAAATTCAGTAAATATTTGTTTTGATCCTTTAATTTACAGACATAAGTACATATACTTAGTGTAAAACAGATGCAAACATTACACCATTAACACATTTTCGTGCAGCAGGATTACTGGGAAACTTAATTGGAAGCACACATGACTTTGCACCATTTCAACATTTTGTCTATCATAGTTATTTTACAGAAACAAAGCAGAGTAAAATTAATATTATTGCCACATGTATGATTCTAATATGCATCATAATGAAGATCAGCACAGGAACACAAACTCATCAGACACTTAAGAGATTGAGTCCCTTTACTTAACAGTCTGCACTGTAGTATTTGCAACAATTGAGGCACAGCCACTTTGACAAACAGAACTCTGCGTCGACTCTGTACCTTGACCTATCATTTTTTATCAGACTTAACCAAAACCACCGTTCTTGTGCTCACAATTCCTGTCAACATTGTCATAGGCACCCCAACCCTTCAAAATTATTGGTATCCAATAAGATAGGAGCATTAAACAATGGAAGTGTTGGATGAGGTAAATAGGAAATTGTCTTTAGAAAAAAAATATATTTCTGTAAAATTCTGGTTGAAAACCGGTTAAAAATAAATAAACCAAAAACCACAGTTTGTCCATTGAGATCCCTGCTTAATCATTGGTTCATTGTTTTCTTTCCTCTAAAGAAATATAAATCTGACAGATTGTTGCACATCAATCAAGATGCATTGTTAGAATAAATACAGCATTGATCATAATAGCTATTCAACAAACATAAGGAATAGCAGTAAATTAAGATAAAAAGACACAGGTATTGACAAAATAACTGACTCTTAATCCCAGACAAACTACAAGAGGCACAAATATAGTGCCCTCTACTTGCAGTGAGCAATGACATAAACCAACATACATATTAAATACCCCTCCACCAGTGAGGGCCCTTATAAATGCCTGACCTATGAGCAATAAACATACTGAGGAAAGACAGTCCTTGCCATACTACTTTTTAAAATGCCTCTTTCCACCAAAAATACTGTTTTTTGGGGGGAAAGATATTAGAAGCAGAGTTAGTTTTTGTATAAACAATTGCTTAAATCATGTCGTAATAGGAAAAAAGTACCCGCCCAGCCCTATATCTAATCTTCACCCACAAGGTGTTGCTTTGGAAGGGTTAAGTGCAAAACAGGGGTAACACAATCTGTGGTGCAGGGAGAAAACTATCTACAAAGAATTCTCTCCACACACACACACACCTTAGTGTGTGGTACAAACAAAGACAGACATAGAAAAGCTGTGACAAGAAAACACAACTATCTCGCCCCTTTGTCTGACCAATATCAATTATTTCCTCTGTGTACGATCACAAAGCTGCCATCCTCAATCTGTCCGTTTTGTTATTCATTGTTTTCTCCCCTACCCAATTATGAATAAATCAAGAGTTCACATGTCCTTCTTCAGAGCCTCTGCACAAGTACTTGAAACAGAGGAGAGAGACAGTCAGTTACTGCAAACAGTGGGAAGAGGGCAGGGGGACAACTTTCAATATTCACTACTCATCACTGATGATGTTCATGCTTTGGTCCACAAAACAAACCATTAATACGCTGTATAAATGTGTGTGTAACTTTTAAGCGCTTCTTTTCACAAGCCTGCTTTTCTCCACCAGCTTTCTCTGACTCCTCTGGCCAGTGATAAGACCTGACTAGCAGTAGACAATATACATGTTATGTCTGTAATTGAGTCCCTGTATGTGTAGGAGCCAGTCGCTCTCCACAACCCTTCATGTCCACCTCTCGCCATGTTGCTGCCGGGCTCACTGACAGTGTGTATCCATGCCTCCACTGTCGTGTTGGAAAGGATCTAGAACTTGACGCAGTGACCAGTGTTCACCATGAAAGGAGTGCAATTCAGATTCTCTTTGTGTCTGCGTTTTGGGGGTGTTTTTATTTTTCGGTTCTTTTCTTGAAAGATAAAGTTTGTCCCTTACAATTGTCCGTATTTGGCTTCATATCGGGACATGATGTTCTTGCAGCGACCACAGTCCTTGCGCAACTCAGCCACTTGTTGCCGTAACGCCGCATTTTCCCTCTCCAGAAACGAAGCACGCACTGTGATCTGGTTCTCCTTCAGCCGCCGGGCGTCACGTGAACGTTTGGCTGCCACGTTGTTCTTCTTCCTCTTCGACCAGTATTTATCATCCTGTGGGAGACAGAGGATTTTAATACAAAATAATAAAAGCAGTGTTGTGGAAACATCCCTAATCCCAGACAAGCCCCTTTATTTCATGGCTTACTACTCACTCATTCATTTTTCTGGTGTAACATAGTGATACTACAATCTTCATCAACCAATGATTATTTGGTGCCCAATTGCAGTGGCTACATTCTCATTATCCTACTACAGAACAACCAGTTCCATCATTCATAACCTCCCTGAAACAAATATTCACTGGTCATCTTACCTTCTGCTCAGTGGGCACAAAGACCTTTTTGGCCTTCTTGATCATGGGCTGTGGTTTGAGGTCCTCGTCAGAGAACTTGTGTTTCCGTGGGTTGAACAGCTCACCCCCAGGCACGCTGGACAGCACCAGATCTGTGGGGTCCGGCTGGAAGTTGATGTCCACCTCAATGTCCTCCGGGTCGATGGGAGTGGATGTGAGTCGGTCTGCAGACTTCCCCTCTAGAGGGAGACAAAGTCAGCTCAATGATGAGTATGAGTATACATTTTTTTTTATTTTGGTAGCTGTTAAGTATGTTCTTATAATCTTGAAGGCTATAGTTAATAGAAAACTCAAACTGTTTGCTAGATTCTTTCCTTAAGACATACTAAGGTCAGCACTATATGAATACTGCTATTTGTTAATGCTGTAGAGCTCAGGTTTCACATGTACATGTCCATGTGTGTGCTTTGGGCAAGGTGTCGAATGCGTCGGGTAAGTCTATTTGACATTTGTATACAATATGGGAGTATCTAGTGTCAGCATGTTGCAAGTGTCTATTACAGTGTCAGTGTATGTGCATGTTGAGTTCAAAGGTAGAATTTGTTACAGTGGTACCGTGTCTGGTCTTTTAACAAATGGGCCCCAACAATGTACCTTTTTTATTTTTAGACACTTCAACCTCCGTTGCTTCAAACCCAGACACAGCATCTTCATCGTCCCCATCTTCTTCTTCCTTCTCTTGTTCAGCTGGCTCTAAGGTGAGTGTGACGGTCTCTGTGTCAGGGGTGGTGAAAGGGGGTCTTGTCCCCTTGGTTTCCTCCTGGGCCAGGCTCTTCTGCAGCTCCTCCTCTAGGGTGACTGGGATGCCATTCTCCTGCAGGAACTCATCCAGGTCCATGTACTCCAAGTGGAAGGTCTCCCCGTCATAGGGGATGGTCTTCTCCCAGATGGCAGGGGTAAGGGAGGCGGACACCCCTCCAATGCCTGTACCTCCAGTCCCACCACTGGCCCCTCCAACACCGGCCTCGCCATTATCGGCAGAGCACAACTTCTTCTTCTCTATTTCTGTGGAGATAACCGTGAAGAGCATAATGGGTGAAGGTTGCACGGCCATGTGAACACAAACAGGGTGGTAAATAAAGGAAGATAGAAGTCCGATGTCATGGAAAGAAGTAGAAAAAATAAGTGGTGAAATGACAGAATGAGGGAAAAGAAGAGGGCTGCATCAACCCATAAACAACGGAGAAGTGTCAACACAGCCCCTAAACGCAAAAACTAACGTGCAAAAAATATGAATTGCCCTTCAAATGCAAGACAATTATGTACTCATATTGTATGTGAAAAAATGGTTTGACTGCAGTGCTCTAGGACAAGTAGGGAGGTGTGAGAACTTTATGTTCTTTTTTCCTCCCTCAGTTCAGTGCCTCAGGGGAAAATGGAACAGCAATCAGAATGTACAAAGGGTTTTCTTCCCCAGTACTGCTCTATACTTGACACATTTGAACAACTATTGAACTAGTCATATATAATGATCAAACATAGCAGATTTTAAAAAAAATGTGTCCAGTTGTTTGAGGGTACACAAACGCTCATTAAAAGCACTACTACGTCTCCATACACCAGTCAACATGTCCGCGAAGTCAACGATCACATCAGATCTATGCAGTTCACATAAAAAATGTGTACATTGGAAAGGATCTCTCAATTCATCCACAACGACACCAGTAGGCTAGTCTTACCATCGTCGCCTTCGAGAATATTAGGTGGGGGAATGTCCATAATCTTCTTCAAAACAATAGGAAACGATTTCTGTGGACCTAGGCTGCAGAGGCGCCTTGAGTGTAGTTAAGCAGGCACTGTTAGCAATATCCCTGGATAAATGAAGTCAAAGCAGTGTTTCAGTCTGTTGCTTTGAAACCCGTTTCACAAATTAAAACGTTGTCAAAACAAACACCACAGATCCCGACAGTCATAGCCTACTGCGAGCAATGTTTTCTTATTCATGAGCTTTACGCCTCTTCAGAAAATACTCGGCGTGGATTGGCCATATGTAACTTTTAATATTAAGTAGCTGACAGAAAACTCGCTGGTTAGCCAGTCAAAACAGAAGCAGTAGAACACACCGGGAGCTCATTGGCTGAAGGAACACTCCGTTTCAAACCTTCGTACGGAAATAACTGTACATTGCGTGCAGAATGTCAATATTGTGTCTCCTGACTTCTATTATTGCTACATTTAGCTAAACCAGATAGATCTGGAACTGTATGACTATGGCCATTCACTGACCCTGGAAACTGGAGGAGACGAAGACAATGATGCTTCGCGACATTTAATGTCAACTACTAGGCTATCAAATCGTAGTAGGCCAGGCTTCCCCAACCGGCGGTGGTTTTATTTGCCCCCCCCCCCAAGTTTTCTGAGAAAAAAAGACATGTTTTCATTGTTGGAGATAAAACACCAGGAAATCAGCTCCAATGGATTTTAATTTTGAACATCTGTTCCCCAGTATTCCCACTCATATAGACATATGTGGTCGTATAATAATTTCCTGGATTTTATATAGCACTTTTCTACCAACTGAGGTACTCAAATCACTTTACATCGTAGGGTGAAACCCACCTCACCCAACATCAATGAGTAGCACCCACCTCAGTGATGCACTAGGATTGTTCCATAACTCTCACCACACAATAGCAATCAGTTGGACAGGTGGGGAGTGATATATGCCAATTAGGAATGAGGAGGTTGATAAGGTGGCCAGGTTGGGAATTTAGCCATGACACCGGGGGGAACGTCCCTACTCTTACAATGAGCGCCATTGTTAAGGCCTCTTGCGGTTAATTTGCAGTCTACTTAAAAAAATAAAAGGTTTATTATGGTCCGCCCCCGACCACCCACTCAAGAAAAAAATGGCCCGCGGCTGAATCTAGTTGAGGATCTCTGTCGACGTTGGATACTTACTTACGTTTTATATGACGATGCATTGCATCCAGTTTCTCCTCTGCACGACATGATGACTGGATGCATTATACATTGATACATTTGTATCCACACTCGTGACCAAACAAAACACGTGTGTTCTTTTCTCTCCTTCACGTGCAGCGACAAGCTGTTGAGGGGCGTGGTTATGGCACGTGCAAAAGCAGCACTATACTGAACAACTGGCGTGTCCCTATCATGTATTTACACCCAGCGCAACCGTTCTACCATTGGATTGGAAATGTGTTAATAACATATGAGTCATATCCCCTCACCTTACACCACATCAATAAATTTTTTATATTGATAATGGTTTCCGATATGCTAATAGACTAGAATTCTCACATTTCTGCGCGCACACGCGCATCCAAATGGGGCTTCAACATCAGTCTGTTTTTTTGTTGCAGGATGTTCAGACAGGAACATGATGTACTAAACCCATTCCACCACTGCTCTTTAAAAAAAAAAGTACAAACCAGTCATTCCAAGTAACAACAATACTTAATAGCCCATGTTGGACATACCTGGAACCAATTAAGGGCTTCATTTATTGGGTGAATTAAATCTGATTCGTTGAGTTCTAGTTTACCTATGTATTATCTATTTAGGTCAGTGTCATATTTTGTATGAAGACAGTTTGTACAGTGGATTTAGGGCTGACCTTCAGAC